>NC_143575.1:229714321-229967064 GCF_048544385.1 Mastigoproctus giganteus
TTTGTATTCATTGTTCCTTCCAAAATTTTGAGTCTTCAAACTCCACAACTGACATAATTACTAGTCTTCCAACCTCGGACCATAATTCTGATAGGATGTTCAGCCAGTTCACGAATATATATATATAGTCGAACTTGGTTATAATGAGCAAGGAAATAATGTGATCACGGCTGTAATGAGCAAAACACCATAACAAATTTAATTTACATGTATTCCCATACAATCGCTCACTGTTATAACGAGCGTACTACATGGATATACTGAACAAATTTTGGTAACTATGCAAACATTCTCAACTGCTTGAGTAATCGGAAAAAACCCAATTCTTGGAACAGACGAAAATGAAAAGGGCGACTTAGCTTTTATGACCACCTGCATCGCATCGAATTAGTGGCCAGAATAGTGCATTGGCGTTCCACTTGTCCCATTACCCTACTTACAGATTCTCTTGTATTCACCAAACCATAAATTTATTTCAGGGCTTCTAAAAATTTTGGAAATGGGACTTCTAAGAACTTTGTATGCATTTCAGGACCTCTAAGAACGCTGTATGCATTTCAGGCATCTAAGAACTTTGTATGCAGATCACTTTATCATTTTAAAGTAAAATCAGTTAGAAATGAACCCTTCCTTCAGAAACATGTCTACTAACAAAAGAAAGTGTCTCTCAAGTGGTGAAAAAGTCGAAATGATTCATGAGTTAAATGTGGCGCAAAAAATATTGAAGTGTGTAAAAAGTTTTCTTTGTCCTCTTAAAGTGTATTGATATTGTGGAAGAATAAAGATGTTTACATATCGGCACTAGAAAAGAACATAACTGAAAAAAAAAAATTAGAAAGTGTGAGATTACAAATGATGAAGCACTGCTTGAATGGTTCACCACACAAATAAATGCTGGATTTTCAATAGACAGTCCAATCTTAGCATTAGTAGAGGCCGGGGCTTTTTTCTGTGGCGGTACGCAACGGTACGGCGTACAGGCACCTTTTTTAACAGCGTGTGACATGGCTGGCACACAGTGCATGTCAACCATGCCAGCTGTTTCCATCTATTAAGGAGATCACGTGACAATGGGTGGAGTCAGCACCCGTCAATCACGGCCGTATCGCTAGCAGTCTGGAAGGGGTACCCGTTTCTGAATCTCAACCAAAACTTCATTATGAAATTATTTTTACTTATTTTTATATTTTACTTATTATTTTTTATTTATTAAATAAGACTCACCTTTGACTTATTTTTTATGTACAGGCGGGCCTTGATTAACGCGATTAATTCATCCCGCGAGAATATCACGCAAAACAGAAACACGTTAATCGAATATCATAACCAATAGGAAAAATTATAATTGGTCCTTGACCTTCTGGAAGGTCCATAAAGAATATTAAAAATACCTTTTAAATAACTTTTTAACTGTATATAATGTAAAAGATAATGAAAATAATTATGTAATTAAATGTTTATTGCATAAAACAGCGGTTCTTAAACTGTGCACCACAGAATATTTTAAATTTTCGAGGGAAACACAGCGATACTCGACATCTGTCGGACACCGCACAAACTACTAGCTCGAGGTAGTTCACAGTTTCAGCATTTCTTATTAAGTTGTTTGGATCTAACTACTAAATGAAACTGTTAGGTATTTCTTTTGGTCTGGGTGCGCCTTGAAAAAATTACTGAGACATTAAAGGTGCCGTGAACCGAGAAACTTTGGGAACCTCTGACATAAAATACACAATGAAGAAATTACTGTTGCGGAAATATTTGAACAGTGTTGACTTTCTCTTTTCATCAATCAATTTCCGATAGCCGACAGCAATCTTCTCTGGGCCCTGGCGAAATAAATATCGCAGAGAACACCAAACCTTTTGTTTGAGGTTCTATGCGATACGAAAGATTTCATCTAATTCTTTTACCGTTATCTCCTTCGCGGTAACATTTTCATCTGGCTCATTTAAAAATTTGAATTTTTAAATGCAAGCCTGCATTGACTTTATTAGCAGGAGATAAACACGTCTTCTTCCGATGGTTGATGGAACACACCGAGGCGGGCAGCAGGCAAACGTTTGTTTATTAACCATACGACTCGCAGTAAGCTTAACGCGTGATTCAAATCTTTTTCAACTATCGCATAAAAAAAAAAAAAAAAAAAAAAAAAAAGATCGCGTTAAGTGGAAATTTGCATTGTGAAAAGTGGTATCATTTTTCAAATAGCGTTAACTAAATATCGCGTTAATCGAACTCGCGTTATGCAAGGCCTAGCTGTACTTGTATAATATGCTTAATAAACTGTGTGTTAATAAAATTAATGGTCGAGATTCAGTATCGGGTACAGCGTTCCGACTGCTAGCGATACGGCCGTGATTGACAGGTGCTGACTCCGCCCAGTGTCATGTGATCTCCTTAACAGACGGAAGCAGCTGGCATGGCTCACGCCCACTGCGTGCCTGCACAGAACTTTTCCTGATAGCAAAGAATGAGTACCGGCACCTATTTTTTTACAAAAAAAGCACTGGTAGAGGCATATGATACAAGAAAGCAAGCTTATATAGCATCAGCCAAAAAAAAAAAAAAAAAAAAAAAAAACATTCCCATTTCACCCATCCATTCATTCCAAATGTTTGTCTAATTCTTCTACAACAGACAGAAGTTTGTTCCAACTATCAACCACCTGCTGGCTAAAGGTGAATTTCTGCACATCTATTCTACAATTGTCTTTTCTCAATTTTAATTTATGCCCCCTCAGGTGAGTAATCTGAGCAAGAGGAAGAATCCCATTAGCACTGAGCTTGCTCAATCCAGTCAAGGCCTTATACATCTCAATTAGATCACCACGCAGTTGCCTAGTCTCCAGAAGCTGAAATCTGCAGAACTTAAGCCTTTCTTGCTAACACCAACCAATGCCAATCTCGTTGCCCTTCTCTGTACTTGTTCCAGCAGGTCTACATCTTTCCTAAAATGAGGCCTCCAGACCTGTATACACAGTATTCAAGAGGACAATAACGCCCTTATCCCTGCTAGCAAAATTCCTGTATATCATTGATAAGACACCACGAGCTATTCTTGAAGATTGTCTGCACTGCTCAGAAAACTTCATATCTGACTGCACAATTACCCCCAGGTGTTTTTCATTCTCCACTACCCTGAGTGCAGTACCACCCAGTTTATACATTAATCTGGAGTTACTGCTACCCATATGCAGTACTTTATATTTGTCAATGTTAAACTTCAGTTGCCACCTCTCAACCCATCTGCCCAACTTTTCTAGATCCTGTTGCAGTAACGTACTATCATTACTGTCATTAACAACCCTGCCATCCTTCGTATCGTCTGCAAATTTAGACATTAACCCTTATATACCTTCGTCAATATCATTGATAAATACCAAAAACAACAATGGGCCCAACCTGGGGACTCCACTAATGGGGACCAAATCCTGAGGGACTCCACTGAACATTCTGAAGGCTCAAGTGGAAAAATTTGCAAAACAATTTGGATGCGATGATTTTGTGTGTAACAATGATTGGATGGATCAATTTAAAAACCGACATAATATCATTTATGCAAAAATTATTGGAGAATCTCGATCTACAATTCCAGTAATGGCAAATGAATGGATTGACCGTGTTTGGGCAGTAATCAGGAAAGATTTCAATGACGAAGACATCTACAATGCTGATGAAACAGGACTTTTTTTATAATTTGACATGTGACAATGCATTTAAATTCAAAGGGGAAAAATGTGTTGGTGGAAAAAAAATCAAAGGATCGCTTGACAGTGCTCGTATGTGCAAATGACAGGAACTGATAAAAAAAAAAATGTTTGTTATCAGAAAATCGTTAAAACCCCTCGCTGTTTGAAAAATGTAAGGAAACTTCCTGTGGATTACACTGCAAACAAGAAAGCCTGGATGACTTCGGATATTTTTCGGCAATACGTAAATGATTGGAATAAGGAGCTATTCAAAAATATGAAAAATATTTTATTGTTAGTTGATAACTGTCTTGCATATCCCAAGATTAAAAATTTGTCCAACATAAGCTAGTGTTTTTGCTTCCCAATGCAACATCAATTTTACAACCAATGGACGTAGGTATAATCAAGAGTTTGAAAGGATTTTATAAAAGATTTCTAGTTCTACATCTGATCAGTCAAAGAGAACAGAAACTTACCGAGTCTATATCGATATTGGATGCTGCAAATTTATTGAATAATGCATGGAACAACGTTACTCCAACAACCATATCGAGTTGCTTCAAGAAATTGAAATTAAATTCAAATTAAATTTCAATTGTAGATGAAGAAGATGGAAATGAAGAAAACAACTTAAGATTATCTGAATGGTTGCTATGTAACAACGTTGTAAGTTTTAATGCAGATAACATCGATGAATTTGTACGAGTCGATGACAACTTATTAACTAGTGGTCTTCCTACAGAGAGCGACACTGTAGATGCTGTGCTCAACAAAGACGATAATGATGATGATTGTGATGATGATATGATGACAATTGAAAGCGAATCAAAAGCAGTGCCAACAATCTCACAAACTCAAGTTTCAATGGACACATTAGTCAATTTTTTGAAGGAACCGAGGCAAGTAATGAGCTTTTGACGCATTGAGTGTTTTAAGGGAAAACGTAAGAAATATTAAAGTGAAATCTTTAAAACAAACATCAATTTTAAGATTCATAAATAAAGACTAATTGAAATAGTGTTTATTATTAAATAGTATTGTTTTTAATTACAGAGAAATAAATTGTGTTTAATATTAAGTGCATTGTAGTTTATACAAGCATATTAATACAAATAATATGTAGGTATATGCTTATATTATTGTTTTTCTCTCTCTAATATTTCTTTTGTTTTTTGAATCTATCTTTTTATCATGTTATTGAGAATTTAAAAAAATAGGAGGTAGATTTAACTCATCACTGATATAAAGTGTTCATTGTTTAACAGCCCCAGGGGTTTCCCTATTTCCTCTATCACTGATATAGCGAGTAACGGTTATAACGAGGAAATTTTGTTGGTCCCTTGATGCTCATTATAACCAAGGTCGACTGTATATATAGTTTTTCAAGGTCATTTCAAATATTCCAGTAAGTGCTGCCATCTCTTAACTGTAGGCACAGTTTATAATGGATAGCAACATGAAATAAGATCTTAAAATCATAGGAGGAGATTGCATTTGTCAACCATTATTATCCAATTTTGGCTTACCAAATAAAAAATTCTCTGGAATCCAAATCCAGAAGCTAATGAAATTGAATCAAATGATACAAAAAAAAGTAGTAATAGTAACAGCCATGTTACTACTATAAATAAAACACTGTTGTACAAATAGGAGCAGTGTGGCATCAGTGACCGATACCACCATGAATAAAGATTTTTTTTTTTTTTTTGATTTGGTAGTTGTTGGCGCATCGGCTTCTGTGGCCATATTGCACCTCCCAAGGTTTTTGCAGTACTTTGATCCAAGCCCGAGGCGGGAATCGAACCCGCGACCTTTGGGTTGCCGGGCAGGTACTTTACCCACTCGGCTAGCCCGGTCGGCATGAATAAAGAGGGATGATTAAATGGCAGAGTGTGATTAATGACCACTTCATGGGCTAATGTTATTAGCAGAGTCCTTCAGGATTCAGTACTGGGCCTGTTACTGTTTTCAATAATTATTAATGACATTATGAAGGAATATCAAATTTAATGTTGAAATCAACCAATGATACAAAGGTTGGGAGGGTAGTTATTGAGAGGAATTATGCTACTGCAAGAAAACCTAGAAAATTTAGGCAAATTGGTCTGACAAGTAGCAACTGCAGTTTAAAGTTGATAAATTACAAATTACTGCACAAGGGTAGCAATGACCACAAAATAATATACCAATTGGATGCACTACACTCAAATAGGGTGACCATCCGTCCCAATTTTCAGAAGACAGTCCCAAAAATGCACTTAAAATCCCACATCCGGAAACTGAGTTGAAATGTCCCACAATCAGCCAAACGAATTCTTTCTCCATAAAATTTATATGGCAATCTGGTGGAGGAGAAAATTATAATGAAAAAGCATACTTCTGGAACACAGCACCGATAAATCCGGTGTTGTCATCTATGTTTATATAGATGACAACACCGGATTTGTTGTTATCTATGTTTCAGTTGTTAAACATCAGTTGTTATCTATGTTTATAACGATTAGCCGAGACAGTAATACAGATAAAATTTTGGTTTCTGAGCTTGCTCAAATATTAGCATTAGTTGAGGCATATGATGCAAGAAAGCAAGCCCATACAGCATCAGGCCAACCAGGCTAGCCGGGTGGGTAACATGCCTGCCTGGCAATCCAAAAGTTGTGGAATAGAATCCTGCCTCGGATCAGAGTAGAAAATACAAGAACCTTGGGAAGTGCAATATGGCCACAGAAGCTGATGCGCCAACAACTAACAAAAAAAATAATACAGCATCAGCCAAAAAAAAAAAAAAAAAAAAAACCTTCCCATTTCAACCCATCTGTTCTCTCCAAATGTTTGTTCAGTTCAGCCTTACATAAGCTTATATAAGCTGTCAACTTCCACAACAGATGGAAGTCTGTCCCAGCAATCAACTACCTGCTGGCTAAAGGCAAACTTCTGCACATCTATTCTACAACTGTCCTTCCTCAATTTGAATCTATGCCCCCCACCTCAGGTTTGTAATCTGAGCAAGCAGAAGAATCCCATCAGCACTGAGCCTGCGCATGTGATTCAAGGCCTTATACACCTCAATCGGATCACCTTGTAGGTGCCTAGTCTCCAAATGCTGCAACTTGCAAAACTTAAGCCTTTCTTGGTAAGAGCATTCTTTGTTCCTCTCATCAATCTTGTTGCCCTTCTTTGGAATCATTCTAGCAATTCTACATCCTTCCTAAAATGAGGCCTCGAGACTTGTACACAGTACTCAATGTGTGGCCTGACCATTGCCTTATACAAAGGGATAATTCACTTCCTTGTCTCTGCTAGCAAAATTCTTGTATATCATTGACAAGACTCCACGACCTGCTCTGGCAGCCTGTCTGCACTACTCAGAGAACTTCATATCTGACTGCACAATTACCCCCAGGTCTTTTTCATTCTCCACTTCCCTGAGTGTAGTACCACACAGTTGGCACGTTTATCTTAGGTTACTGCTATCCATATGCAGTACTTTGCATTTATCAATATTAAACTTCATTTGCCACTTCTCAGCCCATCTTTAAGTATTAAGAATGTAACAAAAAAAATAAATAAATAAAAAAAAAAATGATAATAGGAATTAGTAAGTGAATTTAGAATGGTTTTCAGGGTTTAGCCTACTTCTAAAAGAACAATGACTCAAACACAAAATCCTGAGATTAAAATTTGCATTTTGTTAAACTCCTAAACATACAGCTTATAATAAATGAATAAACCATTTAAAATGAAACTGTATGATAACACTGCCTTCTCCACATAAATTTGTCTAAGCACCTCTGCACCACTTCTTTCCGAGTCTTTAAACAAAGCCTGAACCATACGGCTAATACTAAAGATTATTAGTATGGTGCATGGAAGCCTGAGGCTTTTGCTGCACCAGCCAAAAATAAAATAAAATAAGATAAAAGTAATAAATAAATAATAAACAGAAACTATATTTTTGGTAAATTGCTTATTTCTCTATAACCCCACTACACTTATCCAGAATGGTTGTATTTATGGATGTTTTTCAAAATGTTCAGGAAAAGCTTTAACATCTGTTTTTAACATGCATATTTAGGTGGGTAGTTTTTTTTTTTTTTTTTTCTACATCAATTACTCCCATCACAGTATGATGGAGGTTCAGAGGATACAACAGTTTGTATAGTTTACTGCCATGTCCTAAACCTTTTTTGAAACCTGTTTCCTAACTCACAAGATGATGTTGGTTGCTCATCTTTTCTTGGTTGTCCAGGGTCTCCTCTTCCTATAGGTAACCTAGAACTTATCTTGGAAGTCGCTTTTTATTTTTATTTAGTTTATTAATATTCACTGGCAGTCAGATCTATGGAGTGAGTTTCTTCATGAAATTTTGAAAATTCATAAAAATGAAAACTTTATACATAATGCTTTTAAATACAGTAAGTGCCCATTACAGTGATCACTGGTTATTAGAATCAGCTGCTTTAGAGAATCAAATTTCAAAGAACCGATTCAAATCAATAAAATGCACTACACTTTCATCATTTATTAGAATCACATCTTCGGTTATAAGTATCAATTTTGAACACTTCTGTGATATTTTTCTGAAGCACATTTCTGGAAGACATTTCTAGAGGTCCACAACCATAAAACAATAAAAGCAATTTGCAGTTTTCAGTTTATTGGGTGTTTTGTTTGTACAATCTGATATAAAAGGGTAGTTACTACAGCTTTAACAGAAGAAGAAATTGCCCAGTCTGTTACTGATAATTTCACCAAGGAGGAGGAAAATTAGGATTAGAGGAGGATTAGTGAAAAATTATGGTCAAAAATCGAAATCAGAATTCTTTAAAATATTCATTATAAAATTAAAAAAGAAAAAAAGTAAAAATTCACAAACGTCCATTGCCACTTCTTTTTTGATGTAATACAATCAAAATCTATTTGTCTTGATTCAAATTCATCAAATTTTGGATCAGAATTCAAGAGAATTCCTGCTTTTTTTTAAGTCAAAATGGACAACACTGGCTAGGAGACATACTCCTCCTCTCCATTAAAAGCTATTTCATGCATCTATTATAAACTGTCTACTATTACTTGGAAATACAGATATGAAATGATAGCACTTACTGAAAAGTAAGTGCTATCATTCACATGTATTCTCTAGGATCCATACAAGAAAACTACATGAATGCTCTGGAAAAGGGCTAATAATTTCTCCTGTCTCTAACAGAATCTGAACTCGGACCTCTCCAATAAATGACCATTGCACAGTTCACAATGTACTTGTATTTGGGTTAACATTCTGATTTTGAAAATACTGTATACAACTATTTCTTTATTACTTTTATAAATTTTGACTACTGAATAATATATGTTTTATGTATTATAAATATTTTATACACTTTGTTATAATGAAAGCAGGATTTTAAAGCAGGATTCTTAATAATATATGAAGAACAGCAGAAACTAATACTTACTAAAGTTCACACAGTAACATAAATGCTGTTGATAGCTGGTGCCCCTAGCAATACCATAATGCTATATCACTGTTGAAATCTTTATCAATCCTTTATAAGATAAAGACTATGGTGATTACAAAACAAAGAATTTGGCATGATGGTGGAGCTGTAATTGAATGAAGCAATCACCAAAAGTTCTAAGCACCAAAACAAAATTTTTAGGTACCATGGTGACCTGACATGGTGACAAGATGTATCAAGCCCAATTTGAGTAACAGTAATTATACAGTGAAACTTCTCCTAATGGACACCTCTCTCTAACGGACATCTCTCTACAACGAACATTTTCAAATTCCCCAACTCTCCTCTATTGGTTTTAACGTGTTTTCAGCTTGTCTAGCAGACATTCTCTGTAATGGACGCGTACAGGCAATCTGCACTGTTTCATTTAGATTAGCACTTAATTTGATCTCCCCATAATGGACAGCAGTAAGCTCACGGCACTTTTTCTAGGAACTTTTCTTCCACGTATTGCCTCAATCATGTGTTTATTTTCTATTTCTGATCCTCTGAATTTTATCAAGGTTTACATCGCGGTTCTAAACCCTTTTTCAAGAATTTTAAGGCACGTGTAAAACTACTGATGAATTCGGTGTGTACGGGGGGGGATTTGGTCAGCCTTTCGTCTTTTGAGTTTGAGTTTTCAGTTTTGTTCAGTGTCGTGTGAAGTGCACAATGTCTTCTCATAAACATTTAACTTTAAAAGATAAAGTTGAACTCATTAATGCGTATGATCGGCAAAAACATAAGTGTTCACAATCTCGCTGCAAAATTCAAAATTGGGAAGACGCAGGTAAGCGACATCCTAAAGAAAAAAAATTAACTGCTCAAACAATTTTGGCAACACGGAAATGATCAGGTTCAAAAATCATTCCCGAAAACTGTTGGACTTCAAATTGACAATGTTACGTAGAGTGGTTTTGTCGCGCACGTGCTAAAAAAATTCCCATTAATAGGCCTATTATTAGGGAAAAGGCTTTGGAGGTTGCGAAATCTATGGGAGTAAATGAGTTCAAAGCTTCTGTGGGATGGCTAGACAAGTTCAAAGCTCAGCATAAAATTTCTTGGAAAACCGTAAGTGGATCTGTTGATACTTAGGTTTTAACAGAGTGGACAGTCAAATTGGAAGATTTATGTCGTGATTTTGAAACTAAGGATATTTACAACTGTGACAAAACAGGGTTGTTTTTTAAAGCTCTTCCTGAAAAAACAATGAGTCTAAAAAACGAAAAGTGCCAGGGCGGAAAAATTTCTAAGGAACACTTGACTGTACTATTGTGTACAAATATGCTGGGAGACTTTGAACAACCTCTTGTTATAGGAAAACCACAAAATCCTCGTTGTTTCAAGGGCATAAAGTTGAATCTTTTGAATGTTGACTGGAAGTCTAATAAAAAAGCGTGGATGACACGAGATATCATGAGCGAATGGATAAGTCGCTTTAACCAAAACATGATTCGTCAAAACAGAAAAATTATTCTTTTCATGGATAATGCTGCATCTCACCCACACATTGAATTGTCCAACATTCAAATCGTTTTTCTGCTACCAAATACAACTGCAGAGTGTCAGCCCTTGGATCAAGGGATAATAAAAAAATTTTAAACTTCACTACAGAAAACGTGTTTTAAGACATCTCATTGCAAACATAAACGATGTAACATGTGCGAGTGACCTTGCAAAGAAACTCAGCATCCTAGAAGCGATTCAATGGATTTCCTCTTCAGTAAACGCAATTAGAAAACAAACTGTCATGAACTGTTTTGTAAAGTCTGGCTTCTCAAATGCAAAAATTGAAGTTGTGAACAGCAATGTGGAGCAACAAGAAGAACAAGAACTTCAACATCTATTGATAATGTACAATACTTCAGCTACAAGTGACCCTGGCTACAAAGATATAGACTCAAACCTCACTACAGAAGATGGTGCTCTAGATATCAACGACATTATCATCGATATTGTTCAAGAAGTTCCTCATGAGGATGAAGAAATGGAAGGAGGTCATTCTGTTGAAGAACATATTAACGACGAACCACTGATGAAAACAGAAGAAGCGCTCATACAAATCAATCGTTTAAAAATTTTTTTCGCCGCTGGAGAAGATACTGAAGGACTTTCAATGGTTTCTTCACTCCAAACAAATGTTGAAAACAAAATTATCAGCCGGAAGAAGGGGCAGAAGAAAATAAGTGATTACTGTATGTATTTTTCTTAAGATAAAGTCATAATATGCATAGCACAATTGTATGTATATTATTTACAAAAATATTGTGCAAAATCTGTATATAATTTAATTTTACATTAAACGTTTGACAATTTTTCTTTATCTCTTGTGTATGTAATTGTATATTATTTACAAAAATATCGTTCAAAATCTGTATATATTTTAATTTAATTTTTCTTTCTTTCTTTTTTTTTTCCTCCCTCAGACTTCTTGTTAGCGGACACCTCTCTAACAGACAAATTCTCGTTCCCCATGGCTGTCCGTTAAAGGGAAGTTTCAATGTATATAACTTATCATTTAGGAAGAAACAAACTAACTTAAGGTGAAGAAGGAAAAAAAACTTAAAAATTAGTGGTAACCTTATAATCCAACAAAACTAAACTTTTCTCAGCAGTACAGACAGGCCACTGTCTGAACAATGCATACATCCTACTGAAATATGCAGGAACTTTGCCAGTAGAGGTAATCGTTATTCTGCATAAAGCAGTGGTTGGACCACATCACAAGTACTGTAAGCATCCTTCTTGTGTGCTTACAAGTACTGTAAGCACACAAGGATGCACATCTGCTGAAAATAATACAAAGCACAATACAATATCTGATGAAAAGATAATACTAAAAAAAAATTCGAATATTTTATTTTGAAAACATAAATATTTAATTCTGTATTAATTATATTTTAGGGGTAACTTAGTTTAAAAGTAAAAAAAAAAAAAAAAACCATTCTAATGGATAAACTTACCCAACCTGTTAATGAGAAATGTCATGTGATTATTGATAATATTACTGGGATACAATCTCTGCAGTTCTGTTACTGGCGGATAGTGGGTTACAAATAATATCAGACATTTCACCTAAAACAATGCAAATAATAAATTGCAATTAATCGATAAACACTAATTTTCATAAACTGTTAAACTGTTTGGTTAACTATACATTTACTTTGTTAATATATAAAATTTACATTGCTTATCATTCTCTCTCTCTCTCTCTCTCTCTCTCTCTCTCTCTCTTTTTTACTAATATACTGCTTGACAAAATTAACAGAACACGTAGAAAACGTGTAACTCGTGCAGCTTGCAATGAAACAGGAAAAAATCTGGTATGATGGTATACCATAGAATAACGATGAAATGAGGAGATAGCAAGAAATTTCGGACAGGTATAAGGGACATTTATAGGGGTTGTATAAGAATTACCAAAAACATCACATAACAGAAGGTGATAAAAGATGCTCAAAAATATAGTCACATGACATCAGTACGATGTATGATCCTTCCAATGGCTAAATATGCCTGACAGCAGTGAACCATGCTCGATATAAGGGTGTCTATAAGATCCTGTGGCAACAAATCCCATTCTTCCGCCAGCACAGACCATAGCTCACCAAGTGACCAAGGAGTTGGCTGTCAGCATACAATGTGATGCCCAAGGGCATCCCACACATGTTCAATTGGATTTTAGTGTGGTGATCATGCTGGCCACAGCAGTTGTTGGATATCTTCAGTTTCAAAATATTCCTTCACCAATTGAGCTCTATATGCAGTGCAGTTGTCGTGCACGAAAAGAAAATCTAGGCCATCGCACCCATAAAAAGTTGCACATAGGGTTCAAGGATCTGTTCTTGATACCTCTGTGCAGTTATGGTACCCCTATCAAAAACAGAAAGAGGGGTGCGGCCGTTAATCATCATTCCGCCCCATCCAAAAATACCCCTTTCACCGGAAGTGTTTCTTTACCTTTGATGTTGGAGGAATGGTACCACGTTCCTCATTGTCTCCAGATGAAATAACATCTAGAATCTGTTTGTAGGTTAAAATAGGACTGATCAGAGAACAGAACTGTATCCCATTTGCCAGGGCTCCAAATCACATGTTCATGACACCAGTTTCGACGAGCTCTGCAGTGGTTTGGGGTTAATGACAAACCACTGGTTTCCTTGTGTAGAGTCCACTTGAATTGAACCTTCTTAACACAATCCAGTTGGAAATGTTTTCACTTGTAGCCACAGCAACCTCAAGAGACAGTCGATGACAGGACATCGTAGGTCCCATCTTGCTGTTAGAGCCAGATAGCAGTCTGTTCTGGTTGACATAGCCCTTGGGTGACTTTGGCCAGCTTGTGTAATGGTTCCTGTCTCCTAAAACTGCTTACATAGCACCAAGACAACATGTGTGACACATTAAGCCAACATGCCAACTCCACCTGTAACTGCCTAGCTTCAAGTCGTCCAATGGCCTGCCATCTCAAAGAATCATCTAAATGATGATCACTTGCCATCCTGAGTACTGGAGATATGACTATCCCACTGAGGAAACCAAAAACGGGAATGAAGTGATGTGGTTGCAACTTGCACTTTTATAGGCATGAATAATTTGCATAAAGTGAAGCTCTGTAATGTGGTAGATCAGTTGCGATCGGATATTTGGAATTTGCATGCCAGGATGCCTATTATATCAATTCGCCTTCGACGACACTGTTCACAATAAAATATTCATGAAAAACATTTTGTCCTGTTAATTTTGTCAAGCAGTGTAATAACTTACTGGCCACAATACCCCTGAACTAGTCAGTTGTGCATCCCAACAGTTGAAATCATGTCTAATTTTCTTCAGTAACCTATTGTATCACGTCTATGAATGGCCTCACTTTTCTGTTTCTATCATATGTGCTAAAATTTCATGAGTTATCAATGGAACACAATCATTTCAATATTTTATATTTTCCTATTATGTACCTTCTTTCATCTCTTTCTTGATGGTAAAGTGGCTTGTCATTCATTTAAAAAAAAAAAAAAATAGGTTTGATTCTTGTTAAGGACTGAAGGAAATCTCTATAAAAGCTTTTACTATGAACTATAATTACCAAACCCTAGGTAGATTTCTTCCTTCCAAGAAATATGCATTTTTCTTCTCTGTACATGCAATTTATAGATACAAAATACTGATTCCTATGACTTTAGCTGCCTTGATGCTTACCTAAAACAACTTAACTCAAACCTAATATAAATCCACATTCTATAACCTTCCACTTTGAGGCTGCAAAATGATAAATATACAATACAGAGTCTCAAATCTAGCAACCTTGAGATTCTGACATTTTCATCCTTGGATAACAGCTATATATTTAGAACAGAAATAAAGTCAATAATATATAGGCTCATAAAATGATGCAAGGAAGTGAGCCTTTTCTGCATCGGCCAAAAAAAGTAACCATCCAATTCTGATTTGGACTGTACAAAACTTTGTTTCAGATACCATGGGAAATGACTTATTTCAGTAACTACTGTACTCTTACTGCCAGTAAATGTTACAAGTTCCTGGAAAATTGGCAAATCTTTAGCTTGTAGAACTAATCCTTTCTGAAAGTATATTCTGGAGTGGCTATGCTTGATGCATACCATTTATGCTAGTTTGCCATATAAATGTCCAGAGCTTTAAGAATTTCTTTATGAATTATTTTTCATTCATGAGGGGGACTAAGGATATTAAACATATATGACCTGACCATCTGTTGGATAAATACAGAACTAAAGCTGAAAAAATGCTGCAAGTTAGGTTAGAATGCATATATAGCTGTGTATGAGGTTATTACCGTGTTGGCCAAGATACTTGCAGCTCCGGCAAATGGTAAGTTTTTATATATATTTAGTCATTTTATTGACTGAATTGTTATACTAAATTATTTTCTATAAGTAGCTTTATAGTCCTAGTCAAGTTTCTTGGTTTATTTTAATTCAAATAGCGATTATTTTGAAAGTTAATACTTAGTGTCCATAGATCTGACCATTCGTAACTTGCTGCCATTGTTATACGATATAGAATAGTGTAACATAAATCCCGAACTTCATAGCCTAAGGTTTAAAGCAAAACTAAATAGCGAAATATATAGCACTGTATTAGAAATCTGTTAGATTAGTATAGTATTATCAATTAATCAGTAAAATTTATTAATCTTATTAAATTTCATTGTTAATTAAATTATACTTAAACAGAATCATAACCTAGACTAGAGCAGCAAAGCAATGAGCACAGGGTAGTGGTAGTACTGTGGATTGCGGGAGAACCGAAGGGGATAATTCTCCAATGCATCAGTCTAAAAAAATGTGTGAAATGTGAAATGTTTGCAGACCTGTCTAGAACAGGATATGATCTAGCCAAGGAGGATGTCTTTTTGTGTGCTAGGTGCAGAGACTGTGAAGAAATTAGGTGCCAACTCAGCATTCTGATGGGCGTCTATGAGAGTTTGAGGTGGAGGTAGATTTCCTCGAAGAAATTAATATTAGAGGCCCTTTCGCTGTACATCAGGCAACACAGCAGCAATCATCAAGGCAGAATGTGCTGGACTCACAGGAAGTAGTTATTGTTGGTGACTCGATTGTCAGGGAGACTGGGAATACATTATGCAAAAAGGATAGGTGGAACAAGACCAGGGTATGTCTGCTATGAGAGAAAGTTGATGACGTTATAGGGCAGATATCATCTTTTAAGGACACAAAAGGTGATGTTGTACACATTGGCACTAATGACTTTAAGAGTAAAAGATCTGGAGATTTACTTAACAAGTACAGGTCAATGCTGAAAAAAAGTTGCGAGTTAGGGTTAAATTAGAAAGTGTCTGCAATTCTGTCCAGACACAATAGGAGGGAGTATATGATGATGAGCCTTGTCAATCAATTCAGCCCTAGAGGGATTGTGCAAGGCTCACAGGGTAGAATTTTTTTCAGTGTAGTATTTGCTTGCTAACAGGAGAAACTGCTTCTACAAAGATGGGATACACTTAAAATATAAAGGGTGCATGATATTTGCTGATGCTGTCGAGGCGGTGTTAGGTGGGTCGGAAAACTGCTAGCTTGGGGGGATTCACAGACTAAAAGATTAATAGTAGCTGCAGGCAGAAGCGAAAGTGATTCTTGCACTGCTTCTATTGTAATGAGCAACAGCCTAGAGAGCATGTTGCTGGGGATTTCAAGAGCTGCTGGAAGTCATCATGGAACAAATAAATACATGGGTTGTGTTAGGGTAACTAAGAGTAAGAATATGCATATATACTTGCATGTACACCAATGCTAGAAGTACAGTAAATAAATTTGATGAATTTGAAGTGCTGATGAAGGCATCAAAGGAGGCAGATATTGTTGGGATATCAGAGACTTATATCTGGTGTCACATAGATACAAACAGTACAGAATTGGAATTTGGGGAGTACAATGTGTACAGAAAGGATAGACAGAATAGGAAGAGAGGAGAGGTTATACTGTTAGTTAAGAAACACATAAAATCTAAGGAAGTGCATCCAGTTGACATGGTGGACAGTGCATAGTTTGTTTGGTGTGACATAAACACTGGGAAAGGGAGAATGAGAGTAGGAGTGTGTTATAGGCCTAATGACTCTGATGAGTACAATGAACAGTTGTACAGAAAAATAGAGTGAGCCAGTAAATTTGAATGTCTTGTAATGGGGATTTTAACTTTCCAGATATTAAGTGGAACTTGTGGATTAGTTACTCGCATGCTAGCAAGACTTGTGGATTTATTGGAGGATTGTTTTCTACAGCAACATGTACAAGGGGCAACCAGAGGAAATAATACTCTTGATCTGATTATCAGCAGTAATTATTCATGCATAAAGAATTTGCAGATAAAGGAACCATTAGGTAACAGTGATCACAGTATACTGATGTGGGATTTACTTAAAGATGTAACTACCATTAAGAGTAAAGTGAACGGTTTTTGTTTTTGAGTGGTCTCAGACAGTTTTTAAATTCTATACGGTGAGATCAACTGATGATGTTACCAACGGTGAATTCTAAATGGGAAGCATTCAGGGACTTAATCTTGGAGGCTACTAGGCTTTTCACACCAACTAAGAAATACTGTTCAAGAATCAGGCCTAAATATCAGATGAATTAACAAGGCTTGTGGCAGAGAAGAAAAATACATGGGATGCATATAAATTATCAGATGACACAGAAGCCTACGGCAGATATAAGCTAGTCTGTAATCAAGTCACAAAGGAGGTTAGACAGATTACGAGAAATCTTTGGCAAAGGATGGAAAGAAAAAACAGCAAAGAGTTGTTTACTTATGTAAATTCTAGAAAGAAGGGGATGAATCAGATTGGTCCACTTAACATAGATGGTTCGACTATTGATGACCCTGCTCAAGTAGCTGATAAATTGAATGAGTATTTTTCATCTACATTCAACCATGAGGAGTTATTCAAGGAGGGGAATGCCAGAAGCTTATCAAACTCTAACAGGAAGCTAAGTGATTTTGTAATACGTGAGAGCAAAGTGGAGGAGGAATTGTTGAAGTTAAACATAAAAATGGCACCTGGGCAGATGGAATCTATCCAGTTATATTGAAGGAGGCAGCAAGGGAAGTAAGCAAACCCTTAGCTGTAATCATGGGAGCATAATTAGAGTCAGAGGAGGTACCTATGGACTGGAGATGTGCAAATGTATCCCCAATTCACAAAGGAGGTGCAAAGGGAGACACAAATAATTATAGACCTGTTAGTTTAACGTGTTCTGGGGGAAATAATAATGGAGTCACTGGTTAAAGAGGTGATACAGGATCACTTAGACAAGACTGCAGTAATAGTTCAGATACAGCATGGGTCTGTTAAGGGGAAGTCTTGTCTGACCAATTTGACTGGATACTAACAATGTGGTCACAAAGGAACTGGATGCAAAAAATAATTTTTGCATCCAGTGCAGGGGGGGGGCTGCCAGAGCAGGTCATGGAGTTTTGTCAATGATATATAGGAATTTTGCTAGCATAGACATGGAGGAGACAAAGAGGCAATATTCAGGGCACACCTTGAGTATTGCATACAGGTCTGGAGGCCTCATTTTAGGAAGGATGTAGAGTTGCTAGAACGAGTACAGAGACGGGAATCATTGGTGAGAGGAACAAAGGGGTCACTTACAAAGAAAGTGCTTAAGTTCTGCAAGTTGCAGCATCTGGATAATAGGCACCTGTGAGGTGAATAAGGCCTTGAATGGTTCGAGCAGGCCCAATGCTGACAGGATACTCCCACTTGCTCAGATTAAGAACCTGAGTGTACATAGATTCAAATAAAGGAAAGATAGTTGTAGAATAGATGTGCGGAAGTTTGCATTTAGCCAGTGGGTAGTTGATTGCTGGAACAGACTTCCATCTGTTGTTGTGGAAGTTGATAGCTTAAATAAATTTAAGGCTGAACTAGACAATCATTTGGACTGACCAGATGGGTGAAATGGGAAGGTTTTTTTTTTTTTGTTTTTTTTGGCTGATGCTGTATAAGCTTGCTTTCCTGCATCATATGCCTCAACTAATGCTAATGCTAACGTCTGCAATTCTGCCTAGACATGATAAAATTGATTATGTGCTGATAGCCTTATGGATTAACTCATGACTTGAGGGAATATACATGGCTGTGGGGGGGAAGAATTTTTATTAGCATGGCCTGCATTTGTAGGTAAAAGGAATCTATTTTGTACAGGTGGTATTCATTTCAACAAAGGTGGTGCAAGGATTTTTGCCATTATCATTGATGAGTATACCTTAAGGATTCAGGGAAACTGCTAGTTAGAGGGAGAAGGATAATTTAGATCTGCATCTATCTGATGATATGGGTTAAAGTAATGCTTGCACTCACTTCATGAATTCTTTGTTGCCAGAACACACGATGTTGCAAGATGTTCTGAGGGTGTCAACTTTCAAATGACAGGGAAGATAAAGCTAGGGAAAAAGCAAAGGTTTAACTTCAGAAGAGTGAACTTTCATAGTTTAAGGTGCTATATAGCATCTATAAATTAGACAGATTGCAGAGTGCGGGTATGAATTATGGAATACTTTTTAAGGCAAAAATCACAAAAGCAATGAACACATATATACCATTAAGAAAATATTGCAGGAATAGGATGCCGAAGTGGATGACTGAGGAGCTGAATGGTCAAATTGAGAAAAAAAAGAAAAAAATGGGATAGTTAGGGAGCAACGAAAAGTACTGAAGCTTACAACAGGTATAAGTTGATCTGTAATAGTACCACAAATAAGGTTAGGGAGGCAAAGGCTACATGAGAAAGCATGGGCTAAGAGAGCAAAGAATGGAATCAATAAATTTTTCATGTACGTGAATACAATGAAGAAGAAAGCTAATCAGGTCAAACCCTTGTGCACTGAGTGTGGGAAACTCTTAGATAAACAATCTGATGTTGCAGATGAACTGAATAGGTACTTTGCATTGGTCTTTACTGACAAAAGACGCTTCATGCTGAGAAGAGGCTGTGCAAGTGAGAGTGAGCCATATGAAATTTGTGATTTCATAATTACAGATGGCTATTTATTAGAAAAAAATCTGAGCATAACGGGAAGTAAGACTCCTGAAGTTGATGGCGTATACCCAGTAATTTTGAGGGAGACCACCAGAGAGTGTATTGAACCATTGAGGTTAATTACGAGTCAGAAGAGATTCCTTTGGATTGGAGAAGTGTCAACATATCACCAATATGTAACGGCAGTTCTAGGAGTGAAGTTGGTAACTACAGAACAGTTAATCTGACTTCAGTGATAGGGAAAATCTTAGAGGCAATGATTTAGAGTACAATCCAAGGACATTTATATAAGTAGAGCATTCTGAAGGACATATAATATGGTTGTGTTAGGAGAAAATCATGTTTAACTTAATAGGCTATTTTGACACAGACACTCAAGAGCATTGGATGGAGGGAATAATTTTGACATATTTTATTTGGATTATAGCAAAGCATTTGACTCAGTCCCTCATGAGAAGTTACTGTATGAGCTGGAACAGGCTAGGATTACTAAAAAGAGTCTTAAGATGAACCGCTGATGTGGTTATTCTTCAGATTGGTGTAATGTTAGTTCTGGGGTTCCCAAGGATCAGTTCTTGGACCACTGTTGTTTCTCATTTTCATAAATGATATTGACAAAGGGTTAGAAGGTGTGATGTCAAACTTTGCAGACAACATAAAATTTGGTAGTCGTTAATCATTTTTGAAGTCTGTTCATTATCAACTTCTCTGATCATTTTTTAAGACTATTCCAGTTATCTTCAAGGATGACTTGAACAAACTTCAAAAATAGTCAGAGAAGTGGCAGCTATATTTTAATGCAGCAAAATGCACTTGGAGAATAGCAACCCCAAAATAAATTATACACTTGGTGGGGTTGAATTAAAAACAGTAGAGGAAGAAAGGGATCTGGGAATTACAATATGGGCAGATGTGAAGTTTTCTGAGCAGTGTAAACAGGCAGCAAGGAAAACCCATGGTGTCCTATCAATTTATCAAATGTTTATCCTGTAAAGATAGGGAGGTCATAGTCCTACTGGATAAGGCAATTGTAAGACTACATTTGAAATACTGTGTTCAAGTATAGAGACCTCATCTAAGAAAAGATACTGAGCTTCTTGAAAGGGTCCAAAGATGGGCAACTCACATGGTGAGATCAGCAAAATGATGACCAGACAAAGAAAGGCTCCAATTCGGTGAGCTACAGAGCTTGGCAACCAGGCACCTCAGAGGTTATCTGATTGAGGTTTATACGGGTCTGAGAAGAGTTAGTAAAGTGATTGAAAGTGAATTTTCATTGTTATAAAAAAATTCCAGAACTAGGACCCATAAATTCAAATTACAGGGGAAGAGCTTTAGATTAGATTGTAGGAAGGTTTCTTTTAGCCAGTGAGTAGTTGAGGCAGACAGTTTGAATACCTATTTTTAATTTGAATTTTTTATTTTGGATACCTATGTGAGAAGGGAAGCATATAATTTGCATTTTTCTTATCTACTTTTTTTTTCCAGTGCAGCAAAAGCCTGTGGCTTCCTTGCATTATATGGAAAAAATACTATTTCTATTACTATTCTGCTTGAATAGGTAAAACCTAAGGAAAATATCAAAATCATTTGTAAAAAGTCTTTCTTCATTCTTTGGATTAATAAATTTTCACTTGTTCTGAGTTATAATTAGCATTAGTAGAGGCATATGATGCAAGAAAGCAAGCTTATGCAGCATCAGCCAGAAAAAAAAAAAAAAAAAAAACCTTCCACTTCACCCCTCCATTCGTTCGAAATACCTGTCCAGCTGAGCCTTAAATTTATTTAGGCTATCAACTTCCACAACAAGGGATGGAAGTCTGTTCCACCAACCAACCAACTACCTGCTGGCTAAAGGCAAATTTCTGGACATCTGTCCTACATCTGTCTTTCCTCAATTTGAATTTATGCCCTCTCAGGTGATTATTCTGAGCAAGAGGAAGAATCCCATCAGCATTGAGCATGCTCAAACCATTCAAGGTTTATACACCTCTATCAGATCACCTCGCCGGTGCCTAGTCTCCAGACACTGTAATTTGAAAAACTTAATCCTTTCTTCGTAAGAACAACCCTTTGTTCCATTCACTAACCTTGTTGCCCTTCTCTGTACTCATTCCGGCAGCTCTACATCCTTCTTGAAATGAGGCCTCCAGACCTGTATACAGTACTCAAGGTGTGGCCCTGACCATTGCCTTATACAAGGGAATAATCACCTCCTTATCCCTGCTAGAAATATTCCTGTATATCATTGACAAGACACCATGAGCTGCTCTTGCAGCCCATCTGCACTGCTCAGAGAACTTCATATCTGCCAGCACAATTACCCCAGGTCCTTTTCATTCTCTACCACTGTCAGTGTAGTACCACAGAGTTGATACGTTGCTCTGGGGTTGCTGTTTTCCATATGTAGGACTTTACATTTGTCAATGTTAAACTTCATTTTCCACCTCTCAGCCCATCTGCTCGCCCTTTCCAGATCCTGTTGCAGCAGCATAGCGTCAGTAGTGTCCTTAACAACCCTGCCAACTTTTATATCATCTGCAAACTTGGACATTATACCAGCTTGATATACCATCATCAATATTATTTATAAATACAGAAAACAATAATGGACCCAACACTGATTCCTGAGGGACTCCACTGATAACATTAGTCCACGATGAGCAGTGTCCATTGATTACCACTCTCTGTCTTCTACCCCTCAACCACCCTTTTATCCATAGCAGCAATTTGCCTCCAATGCCACACTGCTCCAATTTGTGCAGTAGTCTTCCATGTGCAACAGTATCAAATGCCTTTCTAAGATCCAAGTATATAATATCAAAGTTATTCCCTGCATTCAGTTCTTTTGTGACTGCATCATAGTATCCAATCAAATTGGTCAGGCAAGACTTCTCCTTAACAAAACTATGCTTTGTCCGAGCTATAACTGAAGTCTTGTCTAGATGATCCTGCAGTGCTTCTTTAACCAGTGCCTCCATTAATTTTCCCGGAACAGAAGTTAAACTCACAGGTCTATAATTACTTGTGTCAGCCTTTGATTCTCCTTTGTGATTTGGGGTCACATTTGCATATCTCCAGTCTATGGGTACCTCCCCTGAGTCCAAGGAAGCTCTCATAATTATGGCTAAGGATTTGCTTACTTCCTTTGCTGCCTCCTTTAATATAACTGGATAGATCCCATCCACCCCAGGTGCCTTTCTTGTGTTTATCTTCAACAATTTCTCCTCCACTTTACTCTCAGTTATTTCAAGATTATCTAGCTTACTGCCAGTGTTGAATACACCTCTGGCATTCCCCTCGCTGAATAACTCCTCATGTTTGAATGTCGATGCAAAATATTCATTTAGTTTGTTAGCTAACTGAGCAGGATTATCAACAGTTGAACCATCAATATCAAGTGGACCAATCTGATTCATCCCCTTCCTTCTAGAGTTTACATAAGTAAAGAACTCTTTGCTGTTTTTCTTTGCATCCCTTGCCAAAGATTTCTCGTAATCTGCCTTCACCTGCCTAACCTCCTTTGTAACTTGGTTACAGATCAATTTATATCTATCATAGGCTTCTGTGTCACTTGTTAATTTATATGTATCCCAAGCATTTTTATTCTCTGCCATATGTCTCATTAGTTCATCTGACATCCATTTAGGCCTAAACCTTGAACAATATTTCTTAGTTGGTATGTAAAGCTTAGTAGCTTCCAAGATAAGTTCTTTGAATGCTTCCCATTTTGAATTTGCTGTTGGTAACATCATCAGTTGGTCCCACTGTATAGAATTTAAATACTGTCTCAGATCATCATAGTCTCCTTTATGAAAGCAATAACCCTTCCCTTTACCCCTAATGGTAGTTACCTCTTTGAGTAAATCCCACTTCAGCACACTGTGATCACTGCCACCTAGTGGTTCCTCTATCTGCAGATTCTTAATGCATGAAGAATCACTACTGATAATCAAATCAAGAGTATTACTCCCTCTAGTTGCCTCCCGAACATGGTGATGTAGAAAACAATCATCCAATAAATCCACAAAAGCCTTGCTAGTGTGTGAGTGACCAACCCACAAATTCAATATCTGGGAAATTAAAATCCCCCATTATAAGACTCTGATTTACTGGCCCACTCTATTTCCCTGTACAGTTTCTTATTATACTCATCAGAGTCATTAGGCCTATAGCACACTCCTACTCTCAATTTTGATCTCCCAATGCTTATGTCACACCAAACTGACTCGACACTGCACTGTCCAGCGATGTCGACTGGCTTCACTTCCTTGGATTTTATGTGTTTCTTAACTAATAACATAACCCCTCCTCCCTTCCTATCCTCTCTGTACACATTGTACTCCCCAAATTCCAGTTCTGCATTCCTTATATCTGTGTGACACCACATCTCTGATATCCCAACAATATCCGCCTTTGATGCTTTGAGCAATACCTCAAATTCATCAAATTTATTTACCAAACTCCTAGCATTGGTGACATGCACCTGTTCTTTTTCTTAGCTACCCTAACACAACCCATGTGTTTACTTGTACCCCAATGACTCCCAGCAGTCTCTGAAATATCCTGCATCTTGTTTTCCAGGCTTCTGCTCATTCCAATAGATGCAGTGCAAGAATCACTTTCACCTCTGCCAGTGGCTACTGTTAATCTATTACTCCTTGTATCCCCCCAAGCTAGCAGTTTTCGACCCACCTAACACTGCCTCGATAGAATCAGCAAATATTCTTGCACCCTTTCTATTTAAGTGTATCCCGTTCCTGTAGAAGCAGTCCCTTCTAAAAGTAAGTTTGAGAAAGTAAACAATATGAGCATACACATCACAAAGACCCAACAAAATCATTAATGTTCACAGGAAGGAAAGTGCTGATATTTGTGGAACATTAAGACACAAAAAGAAGCAAGACTGGGAATGCTCCTTACAATATTATGCTTCTGCATGGACTGTGCTCTGCTCTGTCCATCCTCAACTAATAATCGCTTCATAACGTAATGAGGAGAGTAAAGTAAAGAGGTTGTACTTACAAGAAAAGAAAGTTAAGCAGGCTGCTGGGAGGGTGGCATGGTTGTAGCCACTGAAAATGTGAGGACAAATTTTTAGTGAGCATTTTACAATGCATCCTGAATAATAAAGCAATCCCACCTTTTAAACAATAAAACTGCACAACTCAGTCACTGGTAAAATACAATGTAATGCTGGACAAATGGTAACATCCCTTGCAATAAAAATCTGAAACCATGACATTCTTCAACATGTGCAAAATTTCAGATGTCTATAACCACTTTGCTTGAGAAGCACACCTATGAAACTTCACATGGGCGTGGCCTAACCATAACTAAAATAGTCTGCTACTCTTTCCTTACTATCATTACATTCTAATACAGTGAATTCAATAAAGTGAGATGAGTAATTAAAAATAACAGTTGCTAAATGCAATTTTCTTCCCATTTTCTCCAGTTCAAGCAAGCATTCTCACTATAATCATTGCACTGTTCTCTTTTATTTTGCAATTTTTATTGATACAGATCAGACCATGAAAATACTGGCTAAACCAATATCATAAATGAAAGCCCACTTTTTTCTCTTTTTTTCGTTTTTAGAGTATATAATGACATGACAGAATACAACACTCAGCTCTTATAAGCACCAAAAAAAAAAGTATCACAAATATTCTCATGTGATTTTACACTGCCTGGGCATTTTATTAGGAGACAATAGCATGTTGGATCACTGATGGCCCAGATAATTACTCTGAAACAACATGAAGTCAACCAGGTATTGAAAAGCGATACAAGGAATATGGACCATTCATGTAACAGAAATGTCTTGGAGTGACATGGGCAGAAGGCTGTACTGATGAATGTCTTTCCAGTTCATCCCAAAGGTGCTCAATGGGATTAAGATCCAGAGACTGGGCTGGTCAAGGCTGATTCTATAAGTTTTCCTCACACTCCTCTAATCTCTCTAACACATTTGCCATGGTCAATGGATGTGCTGTCATACTGAAAGTACCACTGTCCATTATGAGTAAACATGCCATTACTTTGATCCTAAGAATACCTGATCCACAATATTCAGATATGCTCTCTCACAGTGAAAACAAAGGATCAAAGGTATGCCACAAAAATATTTCCTACACCATTATACATTCTCCAGAAGCTTATAGTGTCAGTACACAACAGGATGATTCTGGTCTCTCATGTGGTTTCCTTTGTCTGTGCACATTTCCCATGGTGTTGAAAAGCATAAATCAAAACTCATCAGTTTTGATGTAACCCCTCTGTGTTACCAGGCAATACTAGATGGCAGATGACACTCATCATCTGGTGCAATACCACCTCCCATCTCTTCCATCATGCAGTGTGATTGATGTCTTCTGAGATTATGATGGACATCATGGTGATATCCAATCTTCCTTACATTTTGAGAGTACAGTTCTAAAATAGTGTTCGCAGGCTAGCCGCTAGATATTCCATTGACCCAAACCTCCCTCTAGGAGGCTTGTAGATCGGCTAGTATATAATCTCGCTGCCTCTACTCTGCCAGATAGTGACTAGAGAGAGTCCAATTAGTATGTCAGGGGCATTGTCAGCATGTTATGTCAAGGAGCTGGATATATTCTTGACATGTGTACACCATATCCAAAAATTTCATTACTCCATACAGCATGTCTTCCCCACCTTTTCTTACTTCTGAAAGCATCATGAATTGTCAAATTAATAGAACAAACTTATCTGCAAAAAGATCTAAACCTCCCAAACACTTCCTTGTTCATTTCACCAATATATGTGGTCTCAGTTTTAATCTCAATGATGTCCATTTCCACTTACAGTCTGTCAAAGCCCATGTACTTTTTCCAACAGAATCACTATTATCAGTTGATTCAACCACCATAATTTGGAATCTCTTCTTTTCAGTCTTCTCTGGCTTAAAATCTCTCTAACACATTCTGTCAAATTCATCTGTTGGCTCTATTGTTCTCCCAACTCCACTAATCACTGTCAAAACCAGATGGTTCTATTGCCACTTCAGCCAAGGATAAAGCTGATCTGCTAGCATCCTACTTTTCTTCCAACTCGGATATTGATCATCTTGGCAATTCAATGCCTCCTGTGGTCTTCCGTCAAAACAATTTTGAACAATCTTGATGCTAAGAAAGCTCCAGGTACTGATGGTACCTTGTTCTCAAAACCTGTGCCCATGAGCCTACTCCTGTTCTGTGTTGTCTTTTTTTTTTTTTTTTTCTTTTTTATTCAAAAGGTGTTTCCCTTCTGCTTGGAAATTTATTCATATTCAACCATTGCACTTACTTCTACTCTTTCTAAAGTAATGGAGAAATCAATTAACCACCAACACTTAAACTATCTAGAAACCTTCCAAGTGATCAATGATCACCAGTACGGATTCAGTCAGTGTCAATCCACTGGTGATATTCTTGCTTATGTTACCCATCTGAGGACAAATTCAATGAAAAAGTTTGGTGAAACTCAAGCAGTTGCTCTTGACATTTAAAAATATTTGATCGTGTTTGGCATAAAGGTCTTTGAAATAAGCTTCTATCATATGGTTTGCCAACTATTTTTTGTAATTGTATTCAGTTTTCTCTCTGACTGTTCACTAGGGTTGATGGTATATGGCTCTCTGTCTTCTAACTTCCCCAAGGTTCAGTTTCCTCCTATTCTTTTTCCTCTTTATTAATGACCTTCTTCCATTGACCAGAAATCCTATCCATAGTTTTGCTGAGGACAGTACATTGCATTCCACCATCCAGTTTGAGAAACCTTGCCTTCCACAAACAGCTTCAACTTCTCAAATATCCACTACCAATTCCTTAAATGCTGATCTCCAAGCAATTCTCCAGTAGGGCAAAGATAACTTAGCTGATTTCAATCCTTCTAAAACTCAGTCCTTCTTATATTTTGCAAAAAGGATTCTTCTGCTCCTATACTTATCTTCAATGACATTCCAATTTCTAGGCAAAATCATATATCTCTACTGGGGATGACCTTGACTTCTAATCTCTCTCTTGGCATAAGCACATTACAAATATTGCTTACTCTGCATCCAAAAAACCAGGTTTTCTCTTTTGCTCTCAGTGTTACTTTCTTCTAAACAGCTGTTCACTCTGTACAAATTGCAAATTGGCCCTACTATGGGATATTGTTCCCAAATCTGAGGGGGGGGATGCTCCCAAAACCTCTCTCTCAGGCTTCTAGATTCCATTCAACAGAGGGCAGTTAGGTTAATCAATGACTCATCTCTAAAATATTCTGTTTCTGCTGCATGCCTTTTCTACAGATACATCCATGGCACTGTTCTTCTAAGTTGGCTTCTGTAATTCCTACTCTCTCTCTCTCTCTCTCTCTCTCTCTCTCTCTCTCTCTCTCTCTCTCTCTCTCTCTCTCTCTATCTATCTATCCTCCCCAAACCAGTCCGAACACATGCCACAACCTGTCAACATCCTTTTACTGTCCAACTTGAAACCTCACTGAACCAACTTTTCTTTTTCCCCATTTATTCATTTAACTTCCATTTTCTGGAACAACCTTCCTTCATATGCATTTCCTTAAAATTACAATCTACAGAAATTGAAGTCTAATGTCAACAATTACCTTCTTTCATCTTCTACACCTTCAGCCCATGTGTGCCACTAAGTACTGTAGGTTCTAATATCTCTTGTGTTTGGAATTTTCATAAACAGAAAAAAAAAAAAAAAAAAAAGTTCAGTTCGCATTTTTACATTTGATAAAGACTCAAATAACACTAGTTTCTAAATACCTGAAAAATGTAGCCATCCTCTCTGCTGTAGCACCTGCTAAATGTACATTCTGTCCTTTCCCTATTGCTGGTACTGATCTGAGCACTAATCAGCTCGCACAGCTTTCCTGAGGTTACTATGTGACCTCTTTTATTTACATATTTTTTCAAAGCTGGTCAACATATAGCTCCAATTTCTATGCTCCTAAATAAAGTGGCTACATCTAATTGAAGCATGTAATGAGATAACATTTCATAGTTTTTCTTACCTTAGTAATTAAGTGGCTTAAAGAAGCATATGCAATTCCCATACCATCATAGGTGCTAGTTCCCCTTCCAAGTTCATCAAGGATGACAAGCGAGTTCTGAGTAGCATGATTCAGGATCTCTGCAGTTTCTTGCATTTCCACTAAAAAAGTACTTCTTTTATGTTGGATATCATCAGCTGCTCCCATCCTACAGAGAAAAGTATTAATAGTTAATTCAAAATACTACATCTATTTAAACTTTTCTCTTGTGTGTACTTAATATTCAATTAATGAAAAATCAATGAACTGAAATACAGTGATAGCTTATCAGAATTATTCTAGAACTAATAATTTTCATATACCAAAACAAAACCCACAGTTATAACTAAACTAACACAAGATTATTATTGACTTAATCAACACATTCTCAATCCATTTAAAGGATAGAGAATATTTTGGTACATTTTATTAGATGTTCAAAATTTTTCACTCTGTCAACCAAAAGGCAAACACTAATTGAAAACTTGGATGCAGCATCAATCTAAAACTATAAAAAATTTAAATCACAAAGCTTTCAGAATTTATGGTTTTTCCATCTTCAGCATATGTGCTTTTATTATGTACAAACCCCTTATTATGCTTTGGTAGGAGTCAGAGATACAGAAATTATGGTTCTCAATTTCCAAAATTATACACAAACCTCAATTTAAAAGTAGCTTTGTTAGAACCTTGATCTCTTCTAATGTGTCCATGATCTTGCATTGAAATACTGTGATACTATTATATCACAAATCCAGAATTGGTCATATTTGTAATAGATAATTAGTGTTAAAAAATTCATGATTTAAAATTTTTCATCAATAGACTAGCTCCCAGTCAAGTTCCTCTTTCATTTATTAATGATGAAAGAATTATAATTTGCAGTATTTTTTTCAATTAATTTCTTTCTATTCCTTTTGTGATTTATCCATTTATTATATTTTACCCATTTATTATGATTTACTTTTCATGTATTAGATGGTCAGAAGCTGAACAGCCCTGCTCTAAATAGGACAATTTTCCCTTAACCACAAGTTGCCTAGAGATGCTCTGCCTTTTAAAATAAGTAATATCACCAAAAGACTAGTACAGCAGGCGCTCGTTATAGCACGGTTTGCTCTACGCGGATTCGCTATAATGCTGTTCTTATATTATAACCCATATGTCGCCTCTAATGCTGTCATAACTCACTATAACGCTCTTTTACCAGCGTACAGACTTGAATTTTTGGCATGTTTAATGAAAATATTTCATCTTATATAGTCAATAACTTGAAAATGAATAGCAACTTTTGCCATGCTGATTTGTGAAATTTTCCCATGCTCGGTGAAATTTTCTCCCATGATAATTTAATTGCACTATGGTGACTTGTTGTGTAGTTCTGAGATCAACATTTTAAAAAATGATCAAGTATATTGCTTGTAATATTTGCGTTATATGCATTTATCTGAAGTCCAGTCATCACTCAGTACAGTGTTAGACATCGTCCGTAACAGACAGTTTACTCAAACATTGTATCATAATTAATGCAAGCAGTTACATTTTCGAAGATTAACAATGGCGGATAAGAATTAAAAAGAAACCGTCTGGGCGCGGTACAAAGCCTACTAAGGTAAGGAAAAAAAAAATTTTAAATTAGATTATACATTTTGAAGCAAATCGATTCTGTTCAATGACAAGCGGAATGTGTGCAATAATTTAGGACTGGCAGATTCAACTGTAAGAACAATTATAAAAAATAAAGAATTAATTTTAAAAGTGGGAAAGACAGTGGTTCCACTGCAAGCAACTAGGCCGGATATTGTAATTGAAATGGAGAGACTTCTCAATAATTTTACTGAAGATAATATCCAACACACATTAAGTTAAATATTATTAAAGAAAAAGCGATTAGCCTATATGATGATCTGAAGAAAGCTCACCTTTGAAAAAAAAAAAAAAAAAAATGTGTAACCATTTAAAGCTAGTAAGGGCTGGTAAGATAGATTTAAAATCTAGGGAGAAGCCGCAAGTACAGATCAAGAAGGAGCCGTAACTTTCAAAATTATGAAAGAGTGGTGATAAACTTCTCAACAAGTTTTTAACATAGATGAAACAGGACTTTTTTGGAAACAAATGCCCAAAAGAAGTTTCGTATCGAAAGGAGAAAAAAACAAGGCAGGCTTCAAAGCGGCGAAGAATCGGTTGACTTTATTGTTGGGTGGTAACGCTGCAGAGATTTTAAAGTAAAACCCCTTTTAGTTTACTAGGAAGACGGCCAAAGTACAACCCAAAATCGACCAAAGTTACGAAAACTCGGCACCCGTCGGATTAATAAATTCATTTAGGGCCATCAGATTAACAAATTCATGATTTTAATTGGCATTTTAAGTTTAATTTTGATGATACATAATGTAGTTACTTACCACATAATTATATATGTATGTAATGGAGAATATTTTATATGTATAAATTTTTAATATTAAATATTTTGACCAACATTTATGTGTCTTTTCGTTACCGTTTATTATTGATTAGGAAATATCCTATGGCATAGACCACGACTGACAAATACATTATTATTATTAGCCATATGGTGCAAGGTTGTCACAGACATTCTCTCAGATATGCCAGACAAGCTGTACTTGCTACCTGGGAATCTAAAATGCTGATGGAACTGATATTCGGGTGACACTCAAGTCAAGTGGATCCAATTTCGGCAAAGTCCGGAGATGGTCTGTGACAGCCAAATCCTCTGCTTGCACCTTCACGATGGTGGGGACTTTTAGTAATCCTGGGTATAACCTCCATGCACAAGTACATGGTGAGCGACCACCCAGGTGTGAACCAACGTAAGCAGGGGTCGAGGTGTGGCGCCACACCACATGGGAGGAATGCCGCCCCTCTATGTTACCACGCAGTACTAGGTGGTAGATGACTCTCATCAACCGGTGCAATACAACCACTTTGCTTATTGGAGGCCTTGAAGTGATGGAACCCACGTTTAGTCTCTAGAGCTAAGTTCCGGTCAACCCTTCCCTATCTCTTCCATCATGCAGTATGATTGATGACTTTTCAGGTTATGATGAACATCGTGGCGAGATCCAATATTCCTTACATTTCAAGGGTACACCTCTAAAACGGTATTCGCATGCCGGCCGCTAGTTAGTACACCAGACCGAACCTATTGGTAACTCTCTAGGAGGCTTCCAGATCAGCTAGTATATAATCTTGCTACCTCTACTCTGCCAGATAGTGACTGGAGGGAGTCCGAGTAGTGTGTATGTGGGGAGCATTGTCGAGGCCACGTTATGTCAAGGATCTGGGTATATTCTTACCATGTGTACGCCATATCCAAAAATTTCATTACTTCATACAGCATGATCCACCCACTTTTTCTTACTATTGAATACACCATGAATTGTCAAAATAATAGAGCAAGCTTATCTGCGAAAAGATCTAAACCTCCCAAGCACTTCCTAATTCATTTCACAAATATACGTGGTCTCAATTCTAATCTCAACGATGTCCTTTTCCACTTGCAGTCTGCCAAACCCCATGTACTTTTTCTAACAGAATCTCAGTTATCGGTTGATTCAACTACAGCTCATCTCAGATGCCCAAATTATTCGCTGTATGATTCCTTTCGCCTAAAAGGTGGTACTTGTGCATATGTCCGTTCTGATATTCCCTGTCAGAGACTTGGCAATTTGGAATCTCCTCTCTTTGATCTTCTCTGGCTTAAAATCTCTCTACCTCATTGTGTCAAATTCATCTGTTGTATCTACCTTCTCCCAACTCCACTAAACACTTGGAGCTCTTTGACTTCCTCTCTTTGCAACTTGACTTTCTCCAGTCCAACTTTCCTAACAGTGAAGTAATTTTCCTTGGTGATTTTAATGTTCACAACTCCAGCTGGCTTCCGTTTTCTAGTCACACCAACCCAGCTGGTCGAGATGCTGAGGCTTTTGCAATTACTAATGACCTAGCACAGATTGTTCATTTACCTACAAGAATACCGGACAATCCTAATCATACAGCCAATACACTTGATCTTTTTCTCACAAACAACCCTTCTAAGTACACAGTCGAAGTGAGGTCCTTTAGGCACTTCAGATCACAACTTGGCAATTGTCTCTTCTCCAATGGAACTTTTATCTCATGGTTATTCCCAACCACGTGTTGTTTGGCATTACAAGAATGCAAAATGGGATGACCTGCGAGACTTCTTTTCTTCTTTTCCTTGGTCGGATTACTGTTTCAAAACTTCTGATGTCAACGTTTGCTCAGACCATGTCAGTGAAATTATTCTTGTAGGAATGGAATCCTTTATCCCACACACCACTTTAAAATCTTGTCCTTTATCTAATCCTTGGTTTTCCAATAAATGTGCTAAGGCTATTCAAGAGAAGAATATTGCATATTAATTGGCTTGTTTCTAATTCTTCAGTTTAATTTTCTGCCTACACCAAAGCTCACAACAATTGTAAAGCAGTTATTAATCAGTCCAAACTAGAGTTTGAACAGGCTAAGAGTAGAAAACTTGCTTCTTGCCCTAATGGTAGCCAAGCATTCTGGTCTCTTGCCAAAACTATTGGCCGCAACTTTTGCCCATCTCTGCTCCCACCTCTGTCCAAACCAGATGGTTCTGTTGTCACTTCAGCCAAAGATAAAGCTGACCTGCTAGCATCCAATTTTTCTTCCAACTCATGTATTAATCATCTTGGTAAAACACCTCCCACCATTCCCAACATGCTCCATTCAATGCCTCCTGTGGTCTTCCGTCAAAAGGATGTCAGAAGAATTTTGACGAATCTTGATGCTAAGAAAGCTCCAGGTCCCGATGGTATTTCTCCACTTGTTCTCACAACTTGTGCTCCTGAATTTACTCCTATTCTTTGCCACCTTTTTTTCACTTTCTTATTCCAAAGGTGTTTTTCCTTCTGCTTGGAAATTTACTCATATCCAGCCAGTTCCTAAAAAGGGTGACAAATCCCTCCCATCCAATTATTGTCCAATTGTAATTACTTCTACTCTTTCTAAAGTAATGGAGAAATCAATTAACCGCTAACTCTTAAACAACCTAGAAACCTTCCATCTGATCAACGATCGCCAGTATGGATTCCGTCAGTATCGATCCACTGGTGATGTTCTGGCTTATGTTACCCATTTATGGACTAATTCAATGGAAAGGCTCGGTTGTCTTTGGCATAAAGGTCTTCTAAACAAGCTTCCATCTTATGGTTTGCCAACTGTTTTTAGTAATTGTGTATCCAGTTTTCTCTCTGATCGCTCACTGAGGGTGATGGCAGATGGCTCTCTGTCTTCTAACTTCTCCACTAATGCCGGTGTCCCCCAAGGTTCAGTTCTTTCCCCCACTCTTTTCCTCTTGTATATTAATGACTTTCTTCCATTGACTGGAAATCCTATCCATAGTTTTGCCGATGATAGCACATTGCATTACACTTTCCATTTTGAGAAACTTTGTCCTGCTCAATCAGCTTCAACTTCTCGAAAATCTGCTACCAATTCCTTAAATGCCGATCTTCAGGTAATTCTCCAGTGGGGCAAAGACAACTTAGTTGATTTCAACCCTTCTAAAACTCAGTCTTTTCCTATATCTCGCAAAAAGGATTCTTCTGCTCCTATGCTTATCTTTAGTGACACTCCGATTTCTAGGCAAAATGATATATCTCTTTTGGGGATTACCCTGACTTCTAATCTCTCTTGGCACAAGCATATTACAAATATTGCTTCCTCTGCATCTAAAAAACTTGGTTTTCTCTTTCGCTCTCCGCGTTACTTTTCTTCCAAACTGCTGCTCACTCTGTATAAATCGCAAATCCGCCCTGCCATGGAATATTGTTCCCACATCTGAGGTGGTGCCCCCAAAACCTCTCTCAGGCTTCTTGATTCCATTCAGAAGAGGACAGTTAGGTTAATTAATGATTCATCTCTAACAGAGTCTCTCCACTCGCTTTCTCATAGACGTACTGTTTCTGCTGCATGCCTCTTCTACAGATACTTCCATGGGCACTGTTCTTCTGAATTGGCTTCTATAATTCCTGGTCTCTCTTTCAAAACAGTCCGAACACGTGTCGCCACCAGCCAACATCCATTTACTGTCCAACTTCAAATCTTCCTCATTTATTCATTCAACTGCCGTTTTCTGGAACAACCTTCCTTCATATGTATTTCCTGAAAATTTCAGTCTACAGAAGTTCAAGTCCAATGTCAACAAATATCTTCTTTTGTCTTCTCAACTTCCAATTTTTTTTTTTTTTTTTTTTGATTTGGTAGTTGTTGGCGCATCGGCTTCTGTGGCCATATTACACCTCCCAAGGTTTTTGCAGTACTTTGATCCAAGCCCGAGGCGGGAATCGAACCCGCAACCTTTGGGTTGCCGGGCAGGTACTTTACCCACTCGGCTAGCCCGGTCGGCTCTCAACTTCCAACCCAAACATGGTACTAAGTACTATAGGTTCTAATACCTCTCATGTTTGGGGTTTCCATAAAAAAAAAAGGAAGCCTGAGGCTTATGCTGCAGAGAGAGAGAGAGAGAGAGAGAGAGGAGTAGAAGGAATCACCAAGAAAGAGAAGAATGATGATATCCAGCTCAGGACCCTCGGTGTGTATGTTACATTCTAGGAATACAGTGCTCGCTTAGCGCTGATTCACTAAGCGCTCTGTTTTTCGGGAACGAATTATCAACATTAAGTGGGTGTCACCTGCATGTTATTTGTTTAAAAATATGAAACACCTGTTTGGAGATTTATTGATCCCTTTCATGGCAGTGAATGGTCTTAATTAGAAAATTCCTAATGATCTGTGATTTTTAAAGCAGTACTATGTGAGTTTTGATGCAGTATATTGAAAATCGAACTTGGGATATGAAATAAATGAAATGAAATAAATTTACAACCTATGAAATAAATTATCTTGTAACCTAACATATCTGACATGAGAACAGAAAGTCTCAAAAGAAGGGTAGCACCGCAGCAGCATCTTGTATCTTTAAACAATAAATAAATAACACTGGCTTTTTAGCAGTGTTATTTATTTAAAAAATAGTACGTCTCTAGGCAATATGATGTTAAGGGAATCTAGCTTGCATTTAATATCATAGCAATGCAACCAAAGCAGGTGCTAGTGGCCCATAGCCTTTAGAGAATCACAGGAAGGAAGTAATTGCAGTCTCACTGTGAATTTGTCACAAATATATCACTCGGGCTTTCTTTTATGGGAAGATCTGACAAAAATGTGACATACGTATGACTGTTTGGCATATCCTGGAATGCTCTAATTGTAAGGAACAGCAAAATATACTCATTCCACCACAACCTTTCCCTTACCTAAAACATTAGCATTAGCATTAGTAGAGGCATTTGATGCAAAAGAGCAAGCTTATGCAGCATCAGCCAAAAAAAAAAATAAAATAAAATAAAAAAAATAAATAAATAAAAAAAAAAAACCACTTCCACTTCACCCCTCTGTTCATTCAAAATACCTGTCCAGCTGAGCCTTAAACTTATTTAGGCTATCAACCTCCACTACAAGGGATGGAAGTCTGTTCCACCAACCAACCACCCGCTGGCTAAAGGCAAATTTCTGCACGTCTATCCTACATCTGTCTTTCCTCAATTTGAATTTATGCCCTCTCAGGTGATTATTCTGAGCAAGAGGGAGAATCCCATCAGCATTGAGCATGCTCAAACCATTCAAGGCTTTATACACCTCTATCAGATCACCTCGCTGGTGCCTAGTCTCCATACATTGTAATTTGCAAAACTTAAGCCATTCTTCGTAAGAGCACCCCTTTGTTCCATTTGCTACTCTTGTTGCCCTTCTCTGTACTCGTTCCAGCAACTCTACATCCTTCTTGAAATGAGGCCTCCAGGCCTGTATACAGTACTCTAGGTGTGGTCTGACCATTGCCTTATACAAGGGAATAATCACCTCCTTATCCCTGCTAGAAAAATTCCTATATATCATTGACAATACAACATGAGCTACTAATGCAACCGTCTGCACTGCTCAGAGAACTTCATATCTGCCTGCACAACCACCCCCAGGTCCTTTTCATTCTCTACCACTGTCAGTGTAGTACCACAGAGTTGATACGTTGCTCTGGGGTTGCTATTTCCCATATGTACAAGGGAATAATCATATGTAGTACTTTACATTTGTCAATGTTAATTTGCCACCTCTCAGCCCATCTGCTCAACCTTTCCAGATCCTGTTGCAGCAGCATAGTGTCAGTAGCGTCCTTGACAACCCTGCCAACCTTCGTATCGTCTGCAAACTTGGACATTAAGCTTGATATACCATCATCAATATCATTTATAAATACAGAAAACAATAATGGACCCAATACTGAACCCTGATGTGGACTAATAACATCGTGGACTAATAACATTAGTCCACGATGAGCAGTGTCCATTGATTACCACTCTCTGTCTTCTCCCCCTCAACCACCCCTTTATCCATATCAGCAATTTGCCTCCAATGCCACACTGCTCCAATTTGTGCAGCAGTCTTCCATGTGCAACAGTATCAAAAGCCTTTCTAAGATCCAAGTATATAATATCAAAGCTATTCCCTGCATCATGGTATCCAATCAAATTGGTCAGGCAAGACTTCCCGTTAACAAAACCATGCTGTGTCCGAGCTATAAAACATTCAGAATATACACATCATATCACTATTTCCATGTAGTCAATATGCTAAGCAAATTTGAATGCTATTTAGAATAAGATACAATTTAATGTTCGCATTTAAGAAGCATATTTAATAATATAAGCAGCACTGTATAAAAAAAATTATCACAGGGCAGTCTTATCAGCACACTATGTCAGCACACTATGCTGACATGTGCATAGTGTGCTGACCACCGGTTAATTCGGACCACCGGTTAATCGGCTGCCCCGATTAACTGGTGGTCCGAATAACCGGAATCCACTGTATCTTGAAACTGCAGATCTGTGGTAAGTTGCAATTTGCTGCAACATGTTCTAGACAGCAATGCATGAATAATCCATTTATCTGTAGTCAGCCTGAATTAGTGTATGTTGAATAGTTAAAGTGATTTTAATGAACAGTGAATTTGCATCAAAATTTGTTTAAAATCAGGGAAAGTGCCACAGAAACTCATGAAATAAAGAGTTTTCAGAGAAGCTACTATGTGTCATTTGAGGATTTTTCATTGGCTTGCAAAGTTTAAAGAGGACCACTTTGCTGAAGAAGATCCTAACACTGGTCACTCTTCAACTTCAAAAACCAATGATTCTATCAAGCAGTGTTTACCTACACAAAGTTGCTAGTGGAACTGTTATCTTTTATGGAACGTGTCACTTGATTTTATCATTTGATTTGGTAATTCAACATGTTTCAGCCTAATCTGTGCCTCATGTCCTTACTAATGATCACAGAGAGTGGTCAGTTCTTGCAGTCCAGATAATGCCAACATGCTGTTGCTGACCCATGTTTTGTTTCTTTCATTACTGATGATGATTTATGAGTGCATGACCTGGAAACAAAGGGCCCATCTTCTTACAACAGAAGAAACCATCTTCTCCAAGGCCCAAAAAAAAAATCAAGATAATCTTTTATCAAATGTAAAGATCATGGTTATTATATTTTTTGACTCACAGCGCACTGTCCCTTATGAATTTGTCCTGCATGTTCAAACGCTGAACCAGTAATTCTACAGTAATTGCAGGATGCTGTTTGGAGAAAATGGCCAGTAAAGTGGTCTTCAAAGAATTGGTGCTTATATCATGACAATGCACCTATACACTTGGCACTTTCCATTCAAGAATTTCTTGTGGAGCACTACATCACTGTGGTTCTCCATCTGCCACACTCATGGAATTTAGCTCTGTGATTTTTTCATTATCCAAGCTTAAAGCCCCTCTTGAAAGATCACAGATTGGCAATGACGAGAAAATTATTCAGAATGCAACACAAGCACCATTAGCAATTCCAAAGGAATACTTCCAGAAGATGCAGAAGTTTTAGAATCAGTATATATATATGTCAAGGAGATCCAACTGAATAACAAGTAAGCTTCATCATTTCCCAAATCTTAGTTCAGTCTCTTAACTTTTTTTTTTTGGCTACATCCCATATTTTGAACAGTGTGTTGCTCGTTCTACATTACTTACAGTATATCTATGTTTAAGTAAATACTTTAATTAAATGCCCTGTTTAAAATACTTTAATTGAGTCATTTAAAAAGACTAAAAAGTTATCAAACACAATTAGCACCATGAAAATCACATTAATGCAAGTTATGTTACAAAACTGTCAGTTAACTTAATAATGGCTTTAAATGAGTGATTATCTTCATGGGATTCTTTCACCTAGAGACTAAAATATTACTAAACACCATTTATATCACAATAATTACATTTACAGAGCGAGCATTCTGCAATAAAACTTTTTAATTTAACTAATTAAAATATATATAATTATTTTTCTTCATTCTTCTGAGGATATTATGTAGTTTTTGTAATTTTGGTATATCAGGGATATAGTAGCAATATTTTATTAGTCATTCCCGAGTTACGTAAAAGGTGCGAGAACGTATCTCTTACGTGATAGGTTATTACTAATAATATTAAGAGTAGGAGACCGGCAGAATTACTTAACAAGTACAGGTCACTGTTGAAAAAAAAGCCGAGAATTAGGGTTGAATTTGAAAGTGTCTGCAATTCTGCCCAGACACGATAGGAGGGAGTATATGATGAGAGCCTTGTCGATCAATTCGGCCCTGGAAAGATTGTGCAAGGCTCAAGGGGTAGAATTTTTTTCAGCCTGGACTGTACTTGTTAACAGGAGAGATTGCTTCTACAGGGATGGGATACACTTAAATAGAAAGGGTGCAAGAATATTTGCTGATGCTATCGAGGCAGTGTTAGGTGGGTCGGAAAACTGCTAGCTTGGGGGGAGACAAAGACCAATACATTGACAGTAGCCACTGGCAGAGGTGAAAGAGATTCTTGCACTGCTTCTATTAGAATGAGCAGAAGCCTGAAAAACAAGATGCATGATATTTCAGAGACTGCTGGGAGCCATTGGGGTACAAGTGAACACATGGGTTGTGTTAGGGTAGCTAAGAATAGAAACAGGTGCAGGTATACTTGCGTGTACACCAATGCTAGGAGTTTAGTAAATAAATTTGATGAATTTGAGGTATTGCTCAAAACATCGAAGGCAGATATTGTTGGGATATCAGAGACGTGGTGTCACACAGATATAAGGGATGCAGAACTGCAATTTGGGGAGTACAACGTCTACAGAAAGGATAGACAGGATAGGAAGGGGGGAGGGGTTATGCTATTAGTTAAGAAACACATAAAAACCAAGGAAGTGAAGCCAGTCGACATCGCTGGACAGTGCAGTGTTGAGTCAGTTTGGTGTGACATAAGCATTGGGAGATCAAAATTGAGAGTAGGAGTGTGCTATAGGCCTAATGACTCTGATGAGTATAATAAGAAACTGTACAGGGAAATAGAGTGGGCCAGTAAATCAGAGAGTCTTATAATGGGGGATTTTAATTTCCCAGATATTGACTGGAATTTGTGGGTTGGTCACTCACACACTAGCAAGGCTTTTGTGGATTTATTGGATGATTGTTTTCTACATCAGCATGTTCGGGAGGCAACTAGAGGGAGTAATACTCTTGATTTGATTATCAGCAGTGATTCTTCATGCATTAAGAATCTGCAGATAAATGAACCACTAGGTGGCAGTGATCACAGTGTGCTGAAGTGGGATTTACTCAAAGAGGTAACTACCATTAGGGGTAAAGGGAAGGGTTATTGCTTCCGTAAAGGCGACTACGATGGACTGAGACAGTATTTAAATTCTATACAGTGGGACCAACTGATGTTACCAACAGCAAATTCAAAATGGGAAGCATTCAAAGAACTTATCTTGGAAGCTACTAGGCTTTACATACCAACTAAGAAATATTGTTCAAGGTTTAGGCCAAAATGGATGTCAGATGAACTAATGAGGCATATGGCAGGGAAGAAAAATGCATGGGTTACTTACAAATTGACACATGACACAGAAGCCTATGATAGATACAAGTTGATATGCAACCAAGTTACAAAGGAGGTTAGGCAGGCGAAGGCAGATTACGAGAAATCCTTGGAAAGGGATGCAAATGAAAACAGCAAAGAGTTCTTTACTTATGTAAACTCTAGAAGGAAGGGGATGAATCAGATTGGTCCACTTGATATTGATGGGTCAACTGTTGATGATCCTGCTCAGGTAGCTAACAAACTAAATGAATATTTTGCATCGACATTCACACATGAGGAGTTATTCAGCGAGGGGAATGCCAGAGGTGTATTCAACTCTAGCAGTAAGCTACAGAATCTTGAAATAACTGGGAGTAAAGTGGAGGAGAAACTGTTGAAGATAAACACAAGAAAGGCACCCGGGGTGGATGGGATCTATCCAATTATATTAAAGGAGGCAGCAAAGGAAGTAAGCAAACCCTTAGCCATAATTATGAGAGCTTCCTTGGACTCAGGGGAGGTACCCATAGACTGGAAATGTGACCCCAATTCACAAAGGAGGATCAAAGGCTGACACAAGTAATTATAGACCTGTGAGCTTAACTTCTGTTCCAGGAAAATTAATGGAGGCACTGGTTAAAGAAGCACTGCAGGATCATTTAGACAAGACTTCAGTTATAGCTCGGACACAGCATGGTTTTGTTAAGGGGAAGTCTTGCCTGACCAATTTGATTGGATACTATGATGCAATCACAAAAGAACTGGATGCAGGGAATAGCTTTGATATTATATACTTGGATCTTAGAAAGGCTTTTGATACTGTTGCACATGGAAGACTGCTACACAAATTGGAGCAGTGTGACATTGGAGGCAAATTGCTGCTATGGATAAAGGGGTGGTTGAGCGGGAGAAGACAGAGTGGTAATCAATGGACACTGCTCATCGTGGACTAATGTTATTAGTGGAGTCCCTCAGGGCTCAGTGTTGGGTCCATTATTGTTTTCTGTATTTATAAATGATATTGATGATGGTATATCAAGCTTAATGTCCAAGTTTGCAGACGATACAAAGGTTGGCAGGGTTGTCAAGGTTGAGCAGATGGGCTGAGAGGTGGCAAATGAAGTTTAACATTGACAAATGTAAAGTGCTACACATGGGAAACAGCAACCCCAGAGCAACGTATCAACTCTGTGGTACTACACTGACAGTGGTAGAGAATGAAAGGGACTTGGGGGTGGTTGTGCAGGCAGATATGAAGTTCTCTGAGCAGTGCAGACGGGCTGCAAGAGTAGCTCATGGAGTATTGTCAATGATATACAGGAATTTTTCCAGCAGGGATAAGGAAGTGATTACTCCCTTGTATAAGGCAATGGTCAGGCCACACCTAGAGTACTGTATACAGGTCTGGAGGCCTCATTTCAAGAAGGATGTAGAGCTGCTGGAACGAGTACAGAGAAGGGCAACAAGATTAGTGAATGGAACAAGGGGGTGCTCTTACGAAGAAAGGCTTAAGTTTTGCAAATTACAGTGTCTGGAGACTAGGCACCAGCAAGGTGATCTGATAGAGGTGTATAAAGCCTTGAATGGTTTGAGCATGCTCAATGCTGATGGGATTCTTCCTCTAGCTCAGAAAAATCACCTGAGAGGGCATAAATTCAAATTGAGGAAAGACAGATGTAGGATAGACGTGCAGAAATTTGCCTTTAGCCAGCGGGTGGTTGGTTGGTGGAACAGACTTCCATCTCTTGTAGTGGAGGTTGATAGCCTAAATAAGTTTAAGGCTCAGCTGGACAGGTATTTTGAACGAACAGAGGGGTGAAGTCGAAGTGTTTTTTTTTTTTTTTTTTTGGCTGATGCTGCATAAGCTTGCTTTCTTGCATCAAATGCTTCTACTAATGCTAATGTCAGAGACACTGTATTTTTGGATTAACTGGGAAATTGATTATCCAGGAATTTTTTTTTACCATCTATCCCAGAAAATCGAGAGTCTACTGTACTTTGTATTGAGTGGGTTATTACATTTTAATCCATATTCTGCTAATTCAACTTTTCTTTTGTGTAACCTTTTTCAACATGTCTGCAATATTCACCAATTTTCATTTCTGTCCCAAGTTTGGTTTCTCCCACCATTTTACTATTCTCAATCTGTTTTTAAATGGAATGCTATATTTTTTGTGTGCATGCAAGTGATTCACTATTTTCTGTTGAAAAATTCTGTGACCCACTATACTGAAAATGAAGAGAAACATGGTATAAATAATGTATAATACATATCATGTGCATTATCACTGATCCCAAATTATTACTTTGCATTTGATTGTGCAGTACAATACTAGCTCTACTAAGGGAAAGAGTCTATATGGTAAAAATTGAAATAAAATTGTATAAAATTTCTAAAAGAATACTAAACAAGTGCTGAATGAGAAAAAAAAATAGCATATATGAAAATAAACATTTTAGAAAAACAAATCTAAATTTTAAAAAATGGAACATATTTAATAAAAATCATATTTGTGGTTCATTCAAATTTATGGTTAAAAGAATAAGATATTACAATTGGCTCACCTAATGTATATACCATCACATACAGAAATAAATGCAGATTCTGCTGGAACATAGGATCCCACATGTGTCAGCAGAACTATCAGTGCAACCTGACGAATATAAGAACTTTTGCCTCCCATATTTGGACCAGTGATTATCATACATCTCTTATCAGACTGAAAATAAAACATCTTTTGATTTACACCACACACACACACACATTTATTTATATATATATATACACACACACACAGTAAACCCCCGCTATTCGCAGTATCTGTATTCGTGGTTTCGCGCATTCGCAATCGCTGATTTAATATAAAATGAAACCTAAAAAAAAATGTGAATTTTAAAGCACTGTGAATATTTTCCGTCATAAAAAACATGGGCGTGGCTAAAATTATCTTTCCCAGTCAAAACAGCGCTCAGTGGGTGGGGGGAGAGGGGTGACAAAATCGCGAGCGTGGATGTTTCTCGCTAATCCTTGTTCAGTATGTCTTATGCGCTTGTCATGGAAGGTTTCGTCGTTTGCTTTTAATTTATATGCTTATAAATTGAATAAATTTATCAATTTATAAATTGATATGCTTACAAAAGTGATAAATCTACCATTTTTCAGTGTAAAACAGATTTTCTAGTGTGTTAATGGAAGAAAGTGACTTTATTGTGGACAAGTTCTTTCTAACCCGTACAAAAATATGGCTACGAATAACAAGAGAAATGTGAAAATATCAAAGGTGATGATATTACCGAATAAAATTGAGTTATTAGACAAAATTTCTAATGGTGAAAGTGTCTCCTCAGTGGCAAAACATTATAAAATCAATGAGTCAACGGTACGATCAATCAAAAAATCGGAAGAAAAAATCCGCCGTAGTGTCTGTGAAAACGCGCTAATTGCTTCAAAAATTTGCTCTGTAACTCGTGATGTTAAATTAGAAAAAATGGAAAAGGCTTTAAATCTGTGGATAGAAGACCGAACTCAAAATAAAATTCCGTTACGTTCACTCATCATTCATGAAAAAGCAAAACTCCTTTATCAACACTTTAGCAAAACTGGTGATAGCACTGGCAGGATAAGTTTTTTAGCTAGCAAAGGCGCTGGTTTGAAAGATTTGTTTGAAATTTCTAATAAATATTACATTTAATATTAAATTGTTTCTTATTTTCATTTCGATGCCATATGCTTGCATTTCACTATGTACTGTCTATGTACATAGTCATATTATGAAGGTACATATAATACATACATAGACAAAATTTTAGACTAGTTTTTCTTATATATTACATACTTTGGAATGGAACCCCTTTATTACTATGGGAGCCATAACTCAGTATTTGCGTTTTCAGTATTCACGACATTTCTCAGGAACGTAACCCCCGCGAATAGCGGGGGTTTACTGTGTGTGTGTGTGTATATATATATATATAAGTTCTAATGATAAAATAGGACTGCTTTATTTTTCCTACAAAGCAAAGAAAATAAAATAAATAAAATATAAAAGCAAAAGAAATACAAATTTTTAATTTTTCATAACAGAAAATATTTATATAATGATTTTCAAAAGTTTCTGGACTTAACAAATATTATAACAATTTCCAACAATAACTTCAGTTGTTGTTGGAAATTGTTATAATATTTGTTAAGGTTTGCATTGTTATAATATTTATTATGGTTTGCAGCTTTTGATCAGGGTGTTTTTTTTTTTTTTTTTTGCATTTCATAAATGATGATACAACTAGGGTAAAATCAGAGAACACAAATTTAGGCAACAGAATACATGCAAGTTGAACTGATTTTGTGTTCTTTGATTTTAGTAAAGGATCGGTTTATGGAAAAATTACAAGAATAAGTCCTATTTTATAAACAGGAATTATTCTTATATTATAAGAATAAGACAAATACTATAAGAATAAGAATGTTTTTTATTGTGTGAAAATTATTAGCTTGAAAACCACAGGTCACATTAATAAAATGTTTTTTTTTATTCACTGGAATCAGTATATGTGAGTTTCTTTTACATAATAAAAAAAAACAGTTCAAAATCTGATCACTGGTGTTGTACAAAGTGATTAATTTAGAAAAATAAACACAAAGGCAAATTTTTCACCAATATTTATTGATGATTAAATTTCCACATGCATGCCATTATTTTGCAGTAAGCAATCAAGAAACCACTGTGTTAGCATTAGTTGAGAAATATGATGCAAGAAAGCAAGCTTATACAGCATCGGCCACAAAAAAAAAAAAAAACCCTTCCCATTTCAAACATCCGGTCACTCCAAACATTTGTCTAGGTGAGCCTTAAATTTATTTTATGCTACTGACTTCCACAACAACAGATGGAAGTCTGTTTCAGCAATTAACTACCCACTGGCTAAGGGCAAATTTCTGCACATCTATTCTGCAACTGTCTTTCTCCAATTTGAATTTATGCCACCTTAGGTTCGTAATCTGAGCAAGCGAAAGAATCCCATCAGCACTGAGCCTGTTCAAACCACTGAAGGCCTTATACACCTCAATCAGATCACCTCGCAGGAGACTAATCTCCAGATGCTGCAACTTGCAGAAATTAAGCCTTTCTTAGTAGTACTACCATTTCGTTGCCCTTACCAATTTTGCTGCCCTTCTTTGTACCTTTTCTAGCAACTCTACATCCTTCCTAAAATGAGGCCTCCAGACCTGTACACAGTACTCGAGGTGTGGCCAAACATTGCCTTATTCAAGGCGATAATCACCTTGTCTCTGCTAGCAAGATTCCTATATACCACTGACAAGACTCCATGACCTGCTCCAGCAGCCAATCAAGACTGCTCAGAGAACTTCATATCTGACTGCACAATTACCCCCAGGTTTTTTTCATTCTCCACCTCCCTGAGTGTAGTACCACACAGGTGGTACATTTCTCTCGAGTTACTGCTACCCATATGCAGTGTTTTGCATTTGTCAATGTTGTTGTTTGTTGTTTGGTTTTTAGGAGCATTAGCAACTAAGGCCATATTGCTCCGGGATATGCGGTGGTCATTCCCTGACCTTTCCGCATCCTCCATATTTGGTGGTGACGGGCTCGAACCCCGGTCTAATCAAGAAGCGTGTGCTATGCACTGCTGCTCCTTCCCACCTGGCTACGGAGGCGCCAAGCATTTGTCAATGTTAAACTTTAGTTGCCACTTCTCAGCCCATCTGTCTAACTTTTCTAGATCCTGTTGTAGTAGCATACTGTCTTTCCTATCATTAACAACCCTGCCAACCTTTGCATCATCTGAAAACTTGGACATTAAGCCTGATATACCTTCATTACTATCATTGATTAATACACAAAACAACAATAGGCCCAGCACTGAACCAGGGGAATCCACTAATAACATTAGTCCACGAAGAACAGTGCCGTGTCCATTTATTACCACTCTCTGTCATCTCTCACCCAACCATCCCTTTAACCATTGTAGCAACTTGCCCTTAATGCCATACCACTCCAATTTGTACAGCAGTCTTCCATGTGCAATGGTATCAAAAGCTTTCCTGAAATTCAAGTACAGGCAACCCCCATATAACACTGTACTTCTACAACACAATTTTGCTCCAACACGATTGATAAATTGCGGCAATCCTTGCACAACACGGTACTTATATAACATGGTTTCGGTCTAACACGGTTAGAGAATTTCAGTAAACCTCGCATAACATGGTATTTTTTGAACTTTTGTGAGGGGAAAACCCTGTTATTATGTTGGATGTCATTTTTCAATGTATGCACTCTTTTTGAATCCCCGCTGTTGACTCGCTAGTCAAAAAAAAAGTTGAGAAATCCCTGTATTTTATTTTGTTGGGAAATTCCCGTGTTACGTTCGGTGCTATTGAACTTGTACTTGTTGAACTTGTGGAAAAATCTAGATTTCAAAGTTTTATTACTATTGGATAGCACACCAGGCCATCCAAAAGATTTAAATCATCCAAATGTTTAAGTTATGTTCCTACTGCCACAGTTGTACTGGGTTAATACAACTTCTTTCATTCAACAACGGCCTCCGTTGCCAAGTGGTCAGGAGCGGGAGTGCAGTAGCACGCGCTCTTTGAGTAGACTGGGGTTCAAGCCCCTGACTGCTGAATATGGTCGATCTGCCAACCCGCACTGGACCAGCGTGGCAGATTATGGTCCATTTCCTTCAGCATGAATTGTTGAGGAGGCTTCCATCCTGCAGTAGGTTGATAATGGCTGCACTTTACCATTTTTTTTTTTTACTTTCATTCAACTGTTAGATCAAGGCATTATATCCACCTTTAATTATTATAGTTATAGATATAGACATAATTATAGATAAGGGTTTGCTTACTTCCCTCGCTGCCTCCTTCAATATAACTGGATAGATTCCATCCACTTCAGGTACCTTTTTTTATGTTTAACTTCAATAATTTCTCCTACTTTGCTCTCCATTATTGCTTCTCCATAGCTGACTTCAAAATTTTATGAAATTTTCATTTCCTCCTGACAGATTGCATCCTTCAAATCTAAAAGAGTTGAAGAGAAATCTCTGTAAACACAGTGTTTCAGATATAACCTCAACCAAAAGTCTTGCAGGCGAGAGACGCGGAAAATAGTGCCTGTTAATTCACTCTTCCATGAAGAGTTTCTCATAGCAGCTGTTTGACATTGTTGTCAATATACGGCCTAGTAGCACCATCCTACATAAAATTCTGCTTCCTCATAAATTCCTTAAGTCTGGGATAATCTTGGATCACAGTAGGCTAAGATATCATGTGCTGTTAACTGTGCAATGTCGTAATGTCCTCAATTCTTGGGGGTTTCAAATAAATCAAAAATGGTTTTCTCCCACACATATTGAAAATTGTTGTTTATAATTTTTAAAATCAAATACAATTCGGAATTCTTATTTTAAATTCATACATATTTAATTTTTTAATTTACGTGAAGTTTTATGTCTTCATGTCATCTGCGAAGCTTTCAAAATCAGGAATATATTGTAATAAGGCCAACCGTAAAGAATCTTCTGTATGCAAGTCCGTAAGAGTACAGCAATTCTTTGTCTTTGTTTCAAATATGAAAAGGCCAATTCACATAGATACAGTACGTGGAACCAAAACAGGAATTTAAAAAAGTTCACTGCATTTTTTTACATTTGGGTACTTTTCTTGGCAAACATATTTCCAAAAGTCTTTTTCTGATGATCTGGTTTTTAGGAAGATATTGTTTTGTAATGTAATAATTTAATTTTCAAGTAATATTTTCTCCACATGAAAAATCTCAGCTATTTTTTCTGCAATTTGTTTTGTATCTAAGTCGACATTAAATGGATAAAAATATATTGAACAATGGCTTCAATTGTTTTAAAATCACCGAATCTGGTTTCAAAACCATTCACAACTTTCTCAATTTCAGAGACATATTTCTCACTATTAAATTCAAAAACAGGATTTCACATCTGGGGAGTATGAGCTTGGCACACCCAGGGTCCTGAACTGGATATCATCATTCTTCTCTTTCTTGGTGATTTCCTTCTACTTCTCTCTCTCTTTCAGGGTAACTCAAAAAATTAAAAAAATTTTCAGCTCATACAGCATAAGCTTCAGGCTTCCTTGCACCATACGGCTAATAATAATAAAAAATAATATTTTTGCAAATGATTTTGCATATTTGCAAAATGATAGAATTTTTTTTTCTTTGAGATCCTTAGCCATTGCCAAAAATTTATATTTATATGCAGAAATACTACTAATCATGCCACTCACATTTTTATTTTTTCCCAATTCAGATCACTTTAATTTACTGATAAAATCTGACAAAAAAGTCAGATCACACAACCACTCCATATCTTGTAGCTGCTGATAATCATCTCCCCTTTGATCAACAATTTCTTTAATTTCATTCAGCAAATTTCGAAATCTCTGTAAAAACTTACTCTGACTCAGCCACCTCACACCTGTGTGTAATGTCAGATCTGGTTCATTTTCATTGAGTTGCATTTTGAAATTTCTCCTTTGAAGAGATTGTCCTCTGATGGAATTCATGATTTCGAAAGTTATGTCCATAACACTTTTAGTATTTAATCTTTTGCTGGCTAACACTTGTTGGTGGATGATAGTGGTAACTCAAAAAATCTGGAATTCGTCATCTTTTTTGGCACAATGCGATGAATCTGTCAAGACGCCCCATCATTGCTTTAGCTCCATCTGTTGTTATTGATACGAGCTTAAATAGTGGTAATTTATAATTTTTTCAATAAAATTTTTGAATGCGTTAAATATATCAAAACCTCTAGTTCTTTCTTTTAGCGAAACCATACACAGCAGTTCTTCTCTAGTGGCAGAATCATCAAAAATCATACAAATAAAAACGAGAAATTGAGCTGTATCACTGACGTCTGTAGATTCATCCAGTTGTAAAGAAAAGGACACACAATTATGAGCACGCAATTGTTCACTACATTTTTACTCATTTTTTCGATGCATCACAATCACAGTATTTCGAGATAACTGCAGATCTTGAAGAGCACTTTTAAACCATGGAAGCATTGCAAATGAAACAACATTTTTCTTTTATTGTTACAAAAAAAAGTATTCTAGTTCCCACTCTTGATGAAAATGATACGTTTTACTCTTTTTCGTAGTATTCATTTTAAATCAAAGGGTATTAAATTAACGTATAAGTACTGTCCATTTATTAATATTAAGTAAGCTAAATATGAATTTAACACATACATACACTGCTCTCCACAATGTAACTGCCTGAATTTTCACTAGACAAGCCTAGCAGCTGCATAGCAACAAGAGTAGTCACGTGATCCAACGGATTTGTAATAAGCGTATGCAGCGGGGCGCATAATAATAATAACATTTAGATTTTGACTAATCTCTTTTTTTATATATATTTAAAATTTGTCGTGATGTGATCAACCAAAATTAAAGCCGCGATCGACTGGTAGATCTCAATCGACTTGTTGGCCATCCCTGATATACAGAAATTATTCTAGCAAGGATAAGGAGGCGATTATCCCTTTATATAAGGCAATGGTAAGGCCACACTATGCGTACTGCCTATAAGGTCTAGAGGCTTCATTTTAGGAAGGATGTAGAACTGCTGGAATGAGTACAGAGAAGGGCAACGAGATTGGTGAGGGGATCAAAGGTTTGCTCTTAGCAAGAAAGGCTTAAGTTATGCAAATTGCAGCATCTGAAGAGACTAGGCACCTGCGAGGTGATCTGATTGAGGTGTATAAGCCTTAAATGGTTTGAGAAAGCTCAATACTGATGGGATCCTTCCTCTTGCTTAGATTACACACCTGAGGGGGCATAAATTCAAATTGAGGAAAGACAATTAGATCTTTCAGTTACAGAATAGATGTGCATAAATTTGCCTTTAGCCAGCAGGTGGTAAATCGCAGGAACAAACTTCGATCGATTGTTGTGGAAGTTGATAGTTTAAATAAATTCAAGGAAGAACTGGACAAACTTTTGGAGTAAATTGATGGGTGAAATAATGGGAAGGTTTTTTTTTTTGGTTGATGCTGTATAAGCTTGCTTTCTTGCATCACATGTCTCTATGTCTCTACTAATGCTAAAGCTAATTTTAACTAGTCTTCTTCTCTCTCCGCTGAATTCAAATAGGCTAATGTAAAGCTGGTTTCCTTTTCACCTGGTCCAGATTCAAGATGTATAAAATTCTTCAATATACCCCATCTCCAAACCTATAATAACTGAATTTCTTAAAGCTGTTGTCAAAATGTACTCATCTATCACTCCTTTTCTGTCTATATGGGAAAAAATTAGTTTCAGAATCCCTCCAAAAGCACAAGCTCAAAATGTGTCTTATTTCCCATGCAAAACAGGATAAAATTTCTTGATGGATTCTTCCCACATACAATGATTAAGTTAGTAAACAAATATGACATTGATCTCATTCTGTTTTTACAGAATAAAGAATCATCATCATTCTACTCTTCCATTTAGCATAAGTTGAGTCCCTATTTGGCTATTTGGATATTGACCTCCACTGTTGTCGTGGAGGTCAATATCCAAATCTCCACGGTTTCTCAAATCTCTCATCATTCTCATCATTTGTCAATAGTTCTGAAAGCCTGCCAGGGTTCTCCCGAGGACCTATCGAATGAACACACCCAGTGGTGATATTCAAATTATTTAACAACCAGTACTCTAAGATAAAATTATGTATAGGGAATGCAGGTAATCAAAAATAAGAAAAACAAACTAATGGCAAGAAAATGAAACAAATCTTAATTAACATAAATAATATTGAAATAAACAATTTTTAGCCAACAATGTTATACAACACATTATTCTAATAATTTCCAAATCATTGATTGGTTTTGGGAAATTGTTTTTGATGCCTTTTCTTTAACACAATTATCGCTTGCTAGATGATGTCCCTGCCTGAGCCATGATTTAACATAAGGAATTGCATAAAATTCTTCCAGCGATTTTCCCATTAAATTGATGGTCATTAGGCCTTGTTGACTTGTTTCCATAGTAAGCGAATTTCATTTATTCTCAATGATATTATTCATGGTACTAAAGCCTCTTTCAGCTTCCACAGCATTAACAGCAATAACTTTTAAGACTCTTTTAGCCCTTAAAATACTATAAGGCTCAGGCACATGATATCTCTGCTATCAATGAATCATATTATACATGATATCTCTGCTATCAATGAAATCTCGAAATTTTGGAATATTGTATTTAATTAGTTGACTTAATTGTTTTAATTTTTCACCTTCAATCCACAGAGCTTCACAAACATGACCTGGCCAAGTTACAGGGTTTAATAGGTTGAAATAGCTCAGACGATCATTATATTTTTCATATCACATCATCAAAGTTCATTTACATTTACATCAGCAATCGCATTCTCATAAAATGTGTTATTAGATGATCAAACAATTTTTCTCTGGGAATCGATGTTATTTTTTGCTTTACTTCAAATGGTATATTATACTTCTTATTTTTCATAATATTTTCTGCTTCTTTTTCATGTGGTCCTTTATTTGATTTCATATATTCAATTGATTTTATTGTTTTACGAATTAATCTATCAGCTTTGATTAACGAAATATTTCTTTCTTGTAAAGCTGTAGAGAGTATTGAAATCTCTGCTAGGATGTCATTAATTAAGGCCAAATCTTGAAAAAAATTTTCATTTTCAAAATGTTTCACCATTCCCACCATGATTTTTATTAAAGTGAACATACAAAATTTCATAGGACTTCCAAACAGCTTTTGCAGTTCTAGCACTGCAGGCTGCCCATCGAGGTCCAAATATTCTCCCTATTTTCAGTACTTTAGTTCCAAACTCTTTAGAAATATCATTTAATTCTCTTTGATGCTTATTTGAAGCATGAAAATAAACAAAGTTTATCAAGAAAATGCTGAAAGTAGTTTACTTCTTTTACATCTCTTATTGCATTGTCAAGAGACAACTGAATGCAGTGGGCGAGACAGTACCAGAAACAAACATTTGGAAATTTTTCCAAAATTTTGGCAGAAACTTCTGACTTTTTTCCTAACATCGCACTGGCTCCATCTGCACAAAATCCAATATAAGATTTTCACATAAATAATTTTCACTGAAACCATACTTCTCCAGAACTGATATCAAAGTTTGGTAAATTATTTCAGATGTTGTTCCTTCTGACTCCACAAGTTCAACAAAAACAATTAAACTATGTTTAAAGGTTTGAATTTCTGATTTTAAATAAACTATTAAGATACTCTTATGTGAAATAGTTGAAGCTTCGTCAATAATAACTGAAATTTTACTACATTGACTTATCAGTTTTCCAAAAACTTTCTTTCTTATTTCAGTGGAGATGTGTTTGACAACACGGTGGGACCATAAATCTAGAGTGCAAAGATATTCCCAAATTGATGTTATTCTTTTTTTTGCAAAGCTATTAAATGTCCCGTGTCAGTGAATGATTTATTGCTTTTGATTATGGAATAAATGGTATTAAAGATGTTTATAGTGATGTTTAAATATTTTTCATTAGCCATATCAATACTGTTTGATTATAAGTAATGCTTTTTTGTGTGAAGCTGACTCATGATGTTCTTTCAGTTTTTTTCCTCATTGATGATTGCATATTCTTTTTATTAGAACCATGAGCTTTGACAGAACATGACTGCCACTGATGAAATATGCTTTCTAAGTTGGTAACCCTTCATCTTTAAGCACTGAAAGTGCTTAAAGATGAAGCCTTTTAGCACCACTGGTATCCCACATTCACATCACTGGCAATAATAAGCCATTAGTACTTATTTTTGAAATAATCTAATTGCTTTTCATTCCAGAAATGCAAATTGTTTATTGCATTTTGTACTAACTTCTCAGAATGAGAAAAGCTCAGAATGAGAAAATCTTTCAGGCTGTATCAATTGTTGCACAGTTTTAGACGAATTTCCAAGTCGTAGTTCAATAGCAACGGAATCATAGCTCTCTCTTATTTGTTCCATTTTTGTTGTTGAACATTTAGAAGAAATGTTCAAAAATTTATCCAAACTATATTGCCTCTTCATTCTAAGGGTTATGATTTAAACAATTTATTATAAATGCAATTCAAAAACACTACTCACAAAGTACAACTCCACATGCGTTACTTATTGCTGTGAGTAAACTTTTGAGAATTAAGGAGCACACACACAAACTCAGTGCCTGAAATCAGCTCAAACTACTGATGCAGAAAAGAGTGAAACTGGAAGGTTACAAGGGATTCAACTTATGCTTCAGACTGATAACACCCACCATCTGTTTACCGAGAGAGCAACAATACAAATGCTGTAACAGCAAACTAGTTTCAGGGGTAAACTTTGCCAAGATTTCCCGTAGTTCTCGTGTGAGCGTTCTTTACCTTTGCCCCAAAGAGTTCACACCTCACCAGGGTTACCAACTTAGAAAGCAAACCTATGGGAACTGGTCTCAAAATTATACATTATGGTGTGATTGGCAACACTACAACACTCCCCCACCCAGTGCATGCCAAAATGAACAGGGACATTTTTTTTCCCTTGGTGATTAAACTTGTCAGACTCTGCCCAACAACCGGTATGGAAGTTTTTAGACATTTTAACAAGCGGTACGACCATACTGGTGCATACCGACTGAATATCACCACTGAGCGCACCACCCAGTGAATTTAACTGACTGCTCGGCTAAAATTTAAGCGATTAATTTGGTACTGCTCACTGATCTCGATCAATATTAATTCAAACATACCTATGCAAAATATTATACTTCCCCACCCAGCTACTTCATAATGCCACCCGCCTGGAAAAAATTTTCTGGAGAGAACACTGTCTGTGTTCTCCCAAGAAAATTTAGACATTGGAGCTATTCTCTTTTGGGTCTTCCTGGTGGTCTCTTGTCTCCAATTCTTCCTGTAAATATTACATATGGGAGAGCCTTTGTTGTTTCATGCGATTCACATGTCAAAACCACTGAAGTTGTTTTTTGTAGATTAGTTCTATTATGCTGCATTTGCTACTGATATTTTCTCCAGTGAAACATCTGTTTAATGGGTGCTCAGCATGAAGAGACACTATTATTGTCTTCTTTTAATGTTTTTCAATTATGCTCTAGCATGAGTACTGCATTATTTTTACTACTGTTTGTATCTACTTCAAATCACCAATCTAACGTTCTAATCTCTCCAATCTAATATTCCTAATAATAAAGTAATTTTCCTTGATTGGTGATTTTAACATTTAGAACTCCAATTAGCTTCAGTTTTCTAGATGTATGGACCCAGCTGGCAGAAATGTGGGTTTTATTAGATTACTAGACAACCTTGACCCCCCCCCACACACACAGTTAATTAGTTGTCCTCTACTGTACTGTACTGTACTGTACTGTACTGTACTTCAGATCACAACTTTATGATAGTCTCTCCTCCAATCTGTCCAAGAAGCAACTTGTTCTTGTCCAAATAGTAGTGTAGAATCTTCTGGTCTCTTGCCAGAGTTAGTGGCTACAACTTCTGTCCATCTATGCTGCCACCTCATGTTATGTCCTGATGGTTCTGTAACATCTAAAGATAAAACTAAGCTTTTGTCCATAACAAGTTTTAACCTCATGTCACTTGGCATTACAATAGTGTGAAATGGGATGATTTGCACGATTTTTATTCTTTTTCCTTGGTTGGATTTACAGTTTGAACTTTTTCCTCCTAATATTTGTTCAGACTGTCTCACTAAAATTATTTCTATAAGGATTGGCTCTTTTAAACTCATTATCTAAACCAAAATTATGCTAGATCTGTTCAGGATAAGAATACAGCATATCACAATGGCCTTTACCTAAATATCCAGCTCCATTTTCTGCTTTCACCAAAGCTTGCAATAATTGTAAATAAGTTATTAATCAATCCAGACTTATTTTGAAAAGGCTATGAGCAACTTGCTTCTTATCCAAATGGTAATTAAGCCTTCTGGTCTCTTGCCAGAGTTAGTGGCTGTAATTTCTGTCCATCATGCTGCCATCTCCTGTTATATCCTGATGGTTCTGTGACATATAAAGATAAAGCTGACTTGTTAACATCTCACTTATCTTCTAACTCTTGCACTGACCTTGGTAAATCACCAAGCTGAACATGCATCACCTACCATTCCAAGCATGTTCCATTCGACACCTCGAGTTTCCAAATGGTGAGATTAGAAGAATCTTAAACACTCTTGATGCTGAGAAGTTTCCAGTTCCTGATGGCATTGCTTCACTTGTCCTTACCTATGCTCTGGAGTTAACTCCTGTTTTGTGTCCCATTTTTCACTCTCTCTCTTATTTCACTGCTTTTTTCCCTATTCTGCATAGAAATTTCATGAAATGTCTATGCAGAATGGGGAAAAAAATAGAAAATCATGTCCAACCAGTTCCTAAATACAATGACAAATTCCTCCGTTATTGTCCTATTGCACTTACCACAACTCTTTTTCAAAGTATGATGAAATCCATCAACTACCTACATGTATACCACACTGAAACCCTTCCATCTGATAAATGATCACCAGTATGGATTTCATCAGCATCAATCTGCAGATGACAAGTTGGCTTATGTTACTCATCTTTGGACAAATTCCATGGAAACATTTAGATAAATCCAAGCAGTTGCTCTCAATCATGTTTGGTATAATAATCTTCTAAACAAACTCTCACCTTATGGTCTTCCTTTCAATTTCTGCAATTTGTTCCTTGCAACTTGGTAGCCAATTTTCTCTGTGACCATTCAGGGATCTGTTGGTAGATGGCATTCTGCCTTCCAACTTCTTAATAGATACTGGACTACCCAAGATTGTTATATTTCACTCGCATTTTCCTCTTCTGTATATTAATGACCTTCCCTTGACTAGAAGTCCTACCTGTAGTTTTGCCAATAACATTGCACTTTCTAGTTTGACATCATACCCTACACAAAGAGCTATAACTTCTTGAATATCCAACACCACTTTATTAAATGCTGATATCTTTTAATTCTCCAATGAGAAGAAGAAAATCTACTTTGTTAAATCAAAATTAAACAGTAACTGGCATCTAATTTCGGTGCCTCTGTAGCCAGGTGGGCAGGAGCAGCAGTGCGTAGCACACGCTTCTTGATTAGACCAGGGTTCGAGCTCATGACCACCAAATACGGAGGATGCGGAAAGGTCAGGGAATGACCACCGCATATCCCTGGAGCAATATGGCCTTAGTTGCTGATGCTCCTAAAAAAAAACCAAATAACAATAACAGCATCTAATTTCATGTAAGATTTTTTTTCATTTATACTCAACCAGCCTGACAACCTTGACACGGTTTCAAACCCTTTGGAGGTCAATATCTAGTCTTGAAAAAGTGTGCCTGATGTGTCTTACAATGCTAATGAGTATCTAGATATTCTTGGTTAGACTGAAAACTTAGTTAACTTCGATTCTTTTAAAACCCAGTCCTGTCTTATTTCTTGCAAAAAAGGTATGCTGCTCCCACACTCACCGTCAACGACACCTGAATTTCTAGATAAAGTCACATATCTATACTAGAGATAACCCAGATCACCGAGATGGAGGTCACACATGGTGACTGTAAGAACAGCCAGAAACAGTCATATAGATGTGTCCATTTTAGGGAAGCAGAAGAATTCTGGGAGATTTGCATCATTACCTATGACAAATGTTCAAATGTTCTTCAAAATTTCATAGAAAACTGAAAGATGCTTTTCAGGCGGGAGTGTATAACATATATTCAACAAGAATATGCTTTGCTGTGAGCAGAATATTGCAGTGCATACACTGTGGAGGATCATTTCCTGTGAGAAGAAAAAAATGGGTGAGCTGATTGTGACTGATGAATGCTTTGGCTAGGATGACTTCTTCCCATCTGTTTATGTGGAAACTGGAAGCCCATAACTGTAGTTCAAATTTTATTTGAACCACAGTTATTATTTATTTCATCTTGCTATATGTTTCAGATTGCCGTTGAAGTGTCTATTGTTCCTTATGTATATTTCTTATATTAGATCTGTTGTAGTAGTAGTGGCATGTGATGCAAGAAAGCAAGTGTATGAGCTTATGCAGCATCAGCCAAAAAAAAATCACACCATTCCCTCCAAATGCCTGTCCAGTTCCTCCTTAAATTTATTTAACCTATCAACTTCCACAATGACAGATGGAAGTTTGTTCCAGTAATTAACCACCGCCGGGGTAAAGGCAAATTTCCGCACATCTGTTGTTTGTTGGATTTATTGATGCAAGGGCTACTAAGGCCATAATGCACCTATTTCAGTCTTATTTGGTACATGATTGTTATATTAAATAAAAGGATTCAGATCAGGTGATATTTGTTTATCATTTTGAGGAGGGTAAAAACATCATTAATATCTTGTCGGTCTCCAAGAATCTGTTGTAAGGTAAGTTTATTAGAAGAATATAGATGTGAAGAGAAAGCTAATTTTCATTCTCTCAGATATAATGGGCATTCAATGATCAAGTGGTTTACTGTGAGTTGAGTTTGACAGTTGCTGCATAGTGGAGGGTCATCCTGAATGAGTAAATAACTATGAGTTAGGTGAGTATGTCCTATTCGACTTCTAGCAAGTACTACTTCTTCCTTTCTATTGCCTCTTAGGCTTGATAGCCACTTCTTGTGATCGTTTTTAATCTGAAAAAGCTTATTGCTTTTTTCTCCCTGCCAAATGGATAGCCATTTTTTTCTAACATTGCTATGTATGATGCGTTTTAAATCTGTGTAAGGTATCTGCATGTCTGATTTTATGTAACTGGCGTTCTTGGCTGCAAGATCCGCTTGTTCGTTTCCTCTGATTCCAGAGTGCCCAGGTATCCAACAGAAAATTAATTTTTGCCTGTTTGCAAGAAGCTGCACTAACTTGGTTTGAATTTGTTGTAGAAACGGATAACTGGAAGAAAATTTACACTGAAGAGCAGATACAGCGCTTAAGGAATCAGTGTAGATAATAGTTTGAGGATATAATGACTGTTTTTATAATGACTGTTACTGGGTCGAGCCATTTTAATACACTTTCTCTAGCTGAGGCATAGGCAGGTGACCCATAGTCTAGTTTGGATCTTATGAGCGACTGGTATAAGTGCAGCAGCATGTACCGATCTGCACCCCATGACATAGCAGAAATTGCCCTGAGGAGATTCAGCTTCTTTAGACAGGTTGTACGAATATGCTTAATATGCTCTAAGAAACAGTTTTTTATCCAGAATTAGTCCAAGAAAGCTAATACTCTGTTGAAAAGAAACTGGATGAGAATCAAGATGTAAATCGGGATCTGGATGTAAATTCCGTTTACGGCAAAAATGAATTGCTGTTGTTTTTTGTTTTGAAAGTCTGTATCCATTATTTTTGGCCCACTGAACAAGCTTGTTAATTGTACTTTGAAGCTGCCTTTCAATGAAACGCATGTTTTGTGAGTGGCTCGAGATTGCAGATCGTCGGCATACAGATAAGTTTCAACTGTGTCGGGAATACATTTGGTAATGGAATTAATCCTGAGAGAGAAGAGCATGGCAGAACCCTGAGGGACCCCCCCCCCTCTTCTTGCACAAATGTTTGCGAGAGAGCAGAGTGAAATCGTACCCGAAAGGTCCTATTGCTCAAAAAGTTCTGGATAAATTTTGGAAGATGACCACGAAGACCGGATTCATAGAGATCGTGAAGAATTCCATACCGCCAGGTTGTATCAAAAGCTTTTTCGATGTCAAGACATCATCACTAGGTGTTCGTTTCTGAGAAATGCATTTCGGATGTTTCCTTCAGCTTTGACCATAAGGTCAAGTGTTGATCTAGTTCATCGAAATCCATATTGATTTTGACTTAGAATGCATTCAGTCTCTAGGAACCATGTCAATCTGGCATTAATTATTTTTTCTAATGCTTTTCCTATACAACTAGTTAACGCTATCGGTCGGTAATTTGCAGGATCTGAATGGTCCTTTCCTGGTTTTGGAAAAGCTAATACAGTCTGTCCTCGTATAGCACAATAGTTGCGTTCCTAGAAACCCTCATGCAATGCAAAATCGAGCAATATAAACAACAGGCCCTATGGGAAAAGTAGGGTTAGGTGCCGACCACCCAAGATTGAACACACATTTGGAACCAAAACATTACCAAACACACATAAATAATCGGGTAATTTTAATCGTTATAAAATACTTACGTATTTTATAACGATTAAAATACGTAATAAAAATAATATTATAATATTTTTTTATTTATTATAATATAATAAATAATATTTATTTTTTATTATATTATAATAAAGTATTTTTAGTATTTTTAATACTAAAGTATTTTTTACGAATAAAATACGTATTTTATTCGTAAAAAATTATTATATTAAATAAAATAGTCGTAATAAAATACAGTAAACCCCCGCTATACGCGGGGGTTACGTTCCTGAGAAATGCCGCGAATACCAAAAACTCGAATACTGAGTTATGGCTCCCATAGTAATAAAGGGGTTCCGTTCCAAAGTATGAAATATATAAGAAAAACTAGTCTAAAATTTGGTCTATGTATGTATTATATGTACCTTCATAATATGACTATGTACATAGACAGTACATAGTGAAATGCAAGCATAAGGCATTGAAATGAAAATAAAAAACTTTAATATTAAATGTAATATTTATTAGAAATTTCAAACAAATCTTTCAATCCAGCGCCTTTGCTAGCTAAAACACTTATCCTGCAGTGCTATCACCAGTTTCGCTAAAGTGTTGATAAAGGAGTTTTGCCTTTTCGCGAATGATGAGTGAACTTAACGGGATTTTATTTTGAGTTCGGTCTTCTATCCACAGATTTAAAGCTTTTTCCATTTTTTATAATTTAACATCACGAGTTACAGAGCAAATTTTGGAAGCAATTAGCGCGTTTTCACCGACATTACGGCGGATTTTTTCTTCCAATTTCTTGATTGATCGTACCGTTGAATCATTGATTTTATAATGCTTTACCACTGAGGAGACACTTTCACCATTATAAATTTTATCTAATAACTCAACTTTTATTCGCTAATGTCATCACCTTCTTTGATCTTTTCACATTTCCCTTGTTATTCGTAGCCATATTTTTGTACAGGTTAGAAAGAACTTGTCCGTAATAAAGTCACTTTCTTCCGTTAACACACTCGAAAAAGTCTGTTTTACACTGCAAAACGGTAGATTTATCACTTTTGTAAGCATATCAATTTATAAATTGATAAATTTATTCACTTTATAAGCGTATAAATTAAAAGCAAACGACGAAACCTTCCATGACAAGCGCATAACACATACTGAACAAGGATTAGCGAGAAACATCCACACTCGCGATTTTGTCACCCCTCTCTCCCCACCCACAGCGCTGTTTTGACCGGGAAAGATAATTTTAGCCACGCCCATATTTTTTTTTTATGGCGGAAAATGTTCACGGCGCTTTAAAATTCACTTTTTTTTAGGTTTCATTTTATGTTAAATCAGCGACCGCGAATAGCGGGGGGTTTACTGTAGTTACGTATTTTATTACGTAATAAAATATTGCTAATGCTTTTGCTTCTATCGTAATGGAATGTAGTTACGTATTTTATTACGTAATAAAATATTGCTAATGCTTTTGCTTCTATCGTAATGGAATGTAGTTACGTATTTTATTACGTAATAAAATATTGCTAATGCTTTTGCTTCTATCGTAAGCAAACTTGTTTTTTGTTTGATTTTCTATCCAAACAGATGACAGCCATTCCATCCCTTCCAATTCTTGTGTCTTAATCTAATGGATTTTAATTACACTTTGAGTTGTTCCCGCTATGAAAGTTGTTTTTATTTTCTCCACATTCTTTGTAATTCTCGGCGTTGCCTCATTTAGGTCTGTAGCACGTGCAATATCACATGGTCTTTCATTTCGCTCAAAGCGTTTCACAATTTCATATTTTTTCTCTATCGACAGAGGCGGACTGGCCATAAGCCTTACGGGGGGAAACCACGGTGGGCCGGAGGCCGGTGTGATTTTGGTCATAAACCGTAGTATGAGGCCACTATAAATTTTCATGGGTAAGAATTTTTGATCCAATCCGCCTCTGTTTATCAACATTGCTTTTTTTTTTCTCTCTGAACCTGCAGTGTCTTAGCCTGGATGCTTCCTTTTCACATGTTTTAAGTATTTTACTAATTTTTAGGGAATAAAGCACAATTACAAAACGAGGAGGCACGCTTGATACATATAAACAAAGCTGTGCGCGTAGCAACTGAATAAACAACACCGTAAACGCCCAGAGATACACTATTAACACCTCACATTTCTGGTGGTTACTACCATAAAACAATAAAAACAATTTCCAGTTGCGTTTCTGTTAGTGGAATATGTTATAAACTGGTAGTAAACTCCATCTAATTGCATTTGCGATTATATCGATAGCTAGAATTGTGTTGGTTTTTACGTTATTATGGTGAAATGTGTTTCCCCTTCACTGATATAAAACACATAAATACATTTTCAGAATCTTCTTCATTCCTATCGTGTTACGTTCAGTTGGGGTGATTCTGCGTTCGACTGCCATTTCTTGTAAACACAAAGGCGAATCGTGCATAAGCGAATTCGGTTCGTGTTATATAAGATATCGTTCCCCTATTTATAAATCGTGTATGATCGAATTCGTGTAATGTAAACACGTGTTATACGAGGACCGACTGTACAATAGAATGACGCCAACTGGTAGGGTAGTAGTCTTCGCCAAAAATTCTTTTATACAGTTTTAGCAGAGCAGAAAGGGATTCTTCACTCAAGTGATATATCATGGCATAGTACACTCCATCAGGGCCAGCAGCACTATTTTTGGATCTTGCAAGTGCGCTACATAACTCTGCCATGGTAAGGGGTACATTATATGGATGCTGTCGTGAAGTACTGAAATTGAGATTATATTTGTCTGCTTGTACTTTATGTGCCTGGAAACTTGGCTCAAATGCGGTTACATCGGAGATTTTTTCGAAGCTTTCACCTAATGTATTAGAAATATCGAGAGGATTGCAGATTTCTTTGCCTTTTAGAAATATTATCAGAGTGGTTATAGGTGGATACTTTCCATTAATTCTTCGAACTTTAGTCCAAACGATATTTGTTCTGATATTTGTGGTTTTGTTTATAGAGGAGGCATATTTGGACCATGTCTCTTTTTTGCTTATTCGTTGTATGTGACGAGATTTAGCTCTAACTTTCTTGAACTGTATGAGATTAACTGTGGTTGGGTATTTGCAAAATAAGTTCCAGTATCTATTCTTCTCTTTTTTGGCATTGCTACAGGCTTCATTCCACCATATTTTTGGGTGGGAGCGAGTTTTCATGGATGATCTGGGTATACTGGTTTCTGCAGCTGCTATCATTTGCTGAGTTATGTAAGTTACGGCAGAGTTAATGGTGAGGGTCTCAATTGTCTGAATATCTAGATGTGCCAGCTCTTGATATTTCTTCCAGTTAGCTTTGTCGAATTTCCAAACAGTTTTTATCTCAATTTGAGGAGGAGAGTTAGCCGATAGTGTGCATATTACTGGAAAGTGGTCACTATTTCACAGGTTATCAGTGACCGTCCAATCAATAAGAGGAAGGAGGTTTGGCGAGCATATTGAAAGATCAATTGCAGAAGTTGACCTTGAGGAAAGATGCACATACGTGTGAGTCCCATTGTTTAATAATGTTAAGTTGTGCCTTTCGAGAAATTTTTCAATTAACTGACCTCTCTTATCAAGGTGCGAGGAACCCCATAGGGGGTGATGCCCATTCCAGTCACCCAAGATACAGAAAGGTGGTGGCAGCAGGGTAACTAAATCATTCAAATCTGCTAGAGAGTATGAATAGTTTGGCGAAAGGTATATGGAAACAACTGTTACCGCTATCTTAACCATAACTCTAGCAGCGATTGCTTCTAAAGTTGTTTGCAGTGGGACTTGTCTGAAAGGAGTTCTGGAGTTTACTAGCAATGCTACACCTCCATGTGCTGTATTAGAGTCGTTTCTATCTTTCTAAGCATTATATGATGTTTTATGCTCATAGTTATTTTAGGGGTCAGGTTTGTTTCCTGTAGACAAAGAACAGCAGGCTTATATTCGGTAATTAAGTTATAAACATCGTCTAAGTTGGCTCCGAGTCCGCGACAATTCCATTGAATGATTCTATTCATCATTGAGGATTATCGGGTGTGTCTGCTTGCTTACGGGATGTGGTCTGTTTGCCTGTCTAGTCTTTTTTCCCTTTTTGGGAAATTTGGTCTAGTGACATCCATGTCCTCCTCTTCTGCGCATGAAGTTCAAGAAGTGGATCATCTCAGTGTGAATTTCTATCTATGTTCATGGTATCAGTACTGGTTTTTTGATTATTTCTTTCAGAGCCTGTTTGATTAACTGGCTGTTGTACAGAATTTTTATCTGGTGGTATTGTCAATGGTGTGTTTACCGAATGAGCTGATTGCCGTTGGGTAGGCTGTTCTTTTAGTGTAGAGAGGACTGACCTTGCCCAATCAGAAATTGAGATGCTTGGCGGAACTGAACAATCTGTTTGTACTGTTATGGATCGTTGCTTTTTTACAACTGAAGAATAAGATGGCAATTTATTTGAAATTAAACAATGTCTTTTTGCTTCTTGGTATGGCACCTTGTGTTCCACTTTGTACTTTTGTATATTCTTTTCAGTCTGCCACTGGATGCACTCTTTGAAAATGCTGAATGATTCCCCTTACAGTTTGGGCAGCTTTGTATTTCAGTGGGGCAGTCTGTGTGAACATGCTCTTCTGAACCACAGGAGGCACAGGTGGTTACACCCCTGCAGACTGCTTGTGAGCGTCCAAATTTTTGACATTTAAAACACGGGACTGGGTTTGGAATATAAGGTCGAATTTTGCACCTTAAATATTCAGCTTTAACAGTTGTTGGTAAAATTGGTGTTTTAAATGTAAGAATGACCGTTCGGGTAGGAGTAAGAACCCCATCTTTCTTAACTATCCTTTTGGCATTTATTACATTTTGATCGCCTAATTCCTGAACGATTTCCTCCTCAGATACATTAAGGAGATCCCACTCGGCTATTACCCCTTTAGAGGAGTTTAAGGTGGCATGCAGGGTAACCTTTGAGGAATTCCACCAAAAGTCCATATCTTTAATAGTTTTTCTTAGTGCTTATTCTCGTTCATCTCCATTAGAAGGTCTCCGGATTTTAATCTTCGAACCATTTTTGGTGGGCCCGCCACATTTTCAAGACATTTCTGTATTAAGAATGGGGAGAGCTTACTCAAAGTATTATCAGTCAAAGAATGGAGTATCAAAAAAAAGAGGAGCAGGGGTTTCTGTTCCTTCTTTTTTCTACCATTTTGCATTACCTGCATTTAAGTCTTCTCTGGTTGAGAGATCCGTAAGTGGCATGTCTATTTATGTCCATCTTTGCTCCTTTTTGCCCCAGGAGAGTGTTTTTCTTCTCCCAGGTTACTAGCCCCGCCACGTGGAGGCAGGAGCAGTGCCACCAGTGACCAAGCGGTTTAGAGATTTAGTTAGGTTAGTACGGAATATATATATATATATATATATATATATATATATATACTATCATTGAATTATATTAAATACAGTTAAATTATAATGAAATGAATAAATAATTAAGCATTCATTAGAGGCAGCGACATGCAATTCCTCCATATGAAGCTGAAATACATCCAATATTTTAAATTAAATAAAATAAAACATAAGCCAGTAGTATGGCAAAAACTGTAGAGCGAAAATTAACATAAAAATAACCCAAATAAACAATCGAACGAAAAGAAAGAATAGATATAAATAGTAGCCCAGAAACCCTAGTATAATTTCGATCTTTAAATCCAATTAACAAAAACTATACAAAATTTAGGATAATGCCAATTAGTTATTAATTTAGCGGTACCCCCCCGAGAGGTACCAGTTCCGAAAGACGTGAAATATCACCAAAAGAGGGTTAAAGGAACTACCAAACGATAACAAAATCAAAATAAACTAAAATAAAATAGAATAGACTGACCATCATGCCCCATATCGACAGAGGACCACGAGGCCAATAATGGTCATGGAATCACTGCATTTCAATCGTCATACAAAACATCGCAAAGGCGGAAATATCGAAGAACCAAACCACCCTTCCATTCTCCGATAGATCAACCAATGCAGAGGATTTGCATGGCGGTGGTCCTTATGCAGCGAAAATAAAATATAGAACAGACAGCACTCTAAAGCAGAGCCACACCACTGACATACTGTAAGCTGAATCAGCTTATATTGAAGAAAAAAGGAAAATAGATGGCGGCACAGGCGTTGCTAAATTAGCATATCGACCCATTACTAAATTAATAACTAATTGGCATTATCCTAAATTTTGTATAGTTTTTGTTAATTGGATTTAAAGATCGAAATTATACTAGGGTTTCTGGGCTACTATTTATATCTATTCTTTCTTTTCGTTCGATTGTTTATTTGGGTTATTTTTATGTTAATTTTCGCTCTACAGTTTTTGCCATACTACTGGCTTATGTTTTATTTTATTTAATTTAAAATATTGGATGTATTTCAGCTTCATATGGAGGAATTGCATGTCGCTGCCTCTAATGAATGCTTAATTATTTATTCATTTCATTATAATTTAACTGTATTTAATATAATTCAATGATAGTATATATTTCGGCTTCATATGGAGGAATTGCAAGTTGCTGCCTCTAATGAATGCTTAATTATTTTAATTTTTATTATAATTTAATTTTCGTCAACATTTAATATAATTCAATAGTAATGGGTCGATATGCTAATTTAGCAACGCCTGTGCCGCCATCTATTTTCCTTTTTTCTTCAATATAAGCTGATTCAGCTTACAGTATGTCAGTGGTGTGGCTCTGCTTTAGAGTGCTGTCTGTTCTATATTTTATTTTCGCTGCATAAGGACCACCGCCATGCAAATCCTCTGCATTGGTTGATCTATCGGAGAATGGAAGGGTGGTTTGGTTCTTCGATATTTCCGCCTTTGCGATGTTTTGTATGACGATTGAAATGCAGCGATTCCATGACCATTATTGGCCTCGTGGTCCTCTGTCGATATGGGGCATGATGGTCAGTCTATTCTATTTTATTTTAGTTTATTTTGATTTTGTTATCGTTTGGTAGTTCCTTTAACCCTCTTTTGGTGATATTTCACATCTTTCGGAACTGGTACCTCTCGGGGGGGTACTGCTAAATTAATAACTAATTGGCATTATCCTAAATTTTGTATAGTTTTTGTTAATTGGATTTAAAGATCGAAATTATACTAGGGTTTCTGGGCTACTATTTATATCTATTCTTTCTTTTCGTTCGATTGTTTATTTGGGTTATTTTTATGTTAATTTTCGCTCTACAGTTTTTGCCATACTACTGGCTTATGTTTTATTTTATTTAATTTAAAATATTGGATATATATATATATATATATATATATATACACAAGGAAAGAAAGGTGTATTTCCTTTCTGGATTCTACTTCAAAGCTTTTAAGTAAAGAATCACTTATGAAAAACAAGAAGAACAGAGACACTGGAAAATAAATTTAACTAATCCACTAAAAAAGAACGCTATGTATCGCACAAAATATCGCTTGGCACTCGGGGCCTCCACACATCTATTCTACATCTTCTGTCTTTTCTTAATTTGAATTTATGTCCCCTTAGGTTCGTAATCTGAACAAGTGGAAGGATCCCATCAGAATTCAGCGTTCTCAACCCACGGTGAATTCTGATGGGATTATATACTTCAAGGCCTTATATACCTCAATCAGATCACCACGCAGGTGCCTAGTCTCCAGCCACTGCAATTTGCAGAACATAAGCCTCTCTTGGTAAGAGGATCCCTTCATTCCCCTTACCAATCTTGTTGCCCTTTTCGGTACACACTCAAGCAAATCTACATCCTTCCTAAAATGAGGTCTCCAGACCTGTACGCAGCACTCAAGGTGTGGCCTGACCATTGCCTTATACAGAGGGACAATTACCTCCTTTTCCCTGCTAGCAAAATTCCTATATATCATTGACAAAACCCATGCCCTGGCAGCCTGTCTGCATTGCTCAGAAAACCTCATATCTGACTGCACAATTACTCCCAGGTCTTTTTCATTTTCTACCACCTTAAGTGTAGTACCACAGAGTTGGTACGTTTCTCTGGGGTTACTTCTACCCATATGCAGTACTTTGCATTTGTCAAGGTTAAACTTCAGCTGCCACTTCTTAGGCCATCTGCCCAAATTTTCTTGATCCTGTTGCAGTAGCACACTGCCATTACTGTCATTAACAACCCTGCCAACCTTTGTATCATCTGCAAACTTCAACACTAAGCCTGATATACCTTCATCAATATCATTGATAAATATACAAAACAGAGGACCCAACAGTGAACCCTGTGGGACTCCACTAATAACAATAGTCCATGAAGAGCAGCACCTATTGATTACCACCCTCTGCCTTCTCCCACTCAACCATCCTTTTATCCATTGTAGCAACTTACCCTTAATACCATTCTGCTCCAATTTGTACAATAGTCTTCCATGCGCAACAGTGTCAAAAGCTTTCCTGAAATCCAAATATATGATATCAAAATTATTTTTTGCAACCAGTTCCTTTGTAACCACATCATAATATCCTATCAAATTTGCCAGAAAAGACTTTCCCTTAACAAACCTATGCTGTGTCTGAATTATTGCTGCAGTCTTGTCTAGATGATCCTGCAATGCATCTTTAACCAGTGACTCGATTATTTTACCCGGAACAGAGTTAAACTAACTGGTCTGTAATCACTCGTGTCACCTTTCGATCCCCCCCTTTGTCAATTGGGGATACATTTGCACATTTTCAGTCCATTGGGACCTCCCTGGGAGGTCCCCATGGGCTGGAATAGCCATAATTATGACAGCAAGGATGCTGTCATAATTATTGCTAAGGGTGTGCTTAGTTGCTTTGCCGCCTCCTTTAATATAACTGGATAGATCCCATCCATGCCTTTCTTATGTTTAACTTCAACAATTTCTCTTCCACTTTGCTCTCAGTTATTACAAAATCATTAAGCACCCTGCTACAATTTGATAACCTTCTGCCATTTTTAAACCTTAATAACTTCTCATGTGTGAATGTAGATGCAAAATACTCATTCAGTTTGTTTGCTATCTGAGCAGGATCATCAACAGTCGAACCATCGATGTCAAGTGGACCAATCAGATTCATCCCCTTCCTTTTGGAGTTTATATATGTAAAGAATTCCTTGCTGTTTTTTTTAGCACCCTTTGCCGAAGATTTCTCGTAATCTGCCTTCGTCGGCCTAACCTCCTTTGTGACCTGATTACAGACTATCTTATATCTGCCATAGGCTTCTGAGTCACTTGATAATTTATATGCATCCCATGCATTTTTCTTCTCTGTCACTAATCTCATTAGTTCATTTGATAACCATTTAGGCCTAAACCTTGAACAATATTTCTTAATATATGAAACTTTTAGTAGCTTCCATGATTAATTCTTTGAATGCTTCCCACTTAGTATTTACTGTTGGTAACATCATCAGTTGATCCCACTGTACAGAATTTAAAAACTGTCTGAGACCAATGTACTAACCTTTACGGAAGCAAAAACCCTTTCCTTTACCCCTAATGGTAATTATATCTTTAAGAAAATCCCACAACAGTACACTGTGATCACTGCCACCTGGTGGTTCCTTTATCTCCAAATTCTTAATACACGAATGATTACTGCTGATAACCAGAACAAGAGTATTACCCTCTCTGGTTGCCTCTCGAACATGCTGCTGCAGAAAACAATCATCCAATAAATCCACAAAAGTCTGACTAGTGTGTGAGTGACCAACCCACAAGTTCCAGTCAATATCTGGGCACTGTTCATCTATATCAACTGGACGCACTTCTTTTGATTTTATGTTTTTCTTAATTAACAGCCCTACATCTTCTCCCTTCCTATCCTGTCTATCCTTTCTGTACACATTGTTCTCCCCAAATTCCAATTCTGCATTCCTAATATCAGTGTGACACCACGTCTCTGATATCCCAACAGTATACACCTTTGTTGTCTTGACCAACACTTCAAATTCATCAAATTTATTTACTATACTTCTAGCATTGGTATACATGCACCTATTCCTAGTTACCCTGACACATCCCATATACCCACCTGTTTCACAATGACTGCCATCAGTCCCTGAAACCCCCAGCACCCCTCGTTCCAGGTCACTACTTATTCTAATAGAAGTTGTGCAAGCACCTTCACCTCAGCCTGCGGCTACTTTTAACCTTTTAGTCTGCGACTCCCCCAAGCTAGCAGTTTTCTGACCCACCTAACACTGCCTCGATAGCGTCAGCAAATATTCTTGCACCCGTTCTATTTAAGTGTATCCCATCCCTGTAGAAGCAGTCTCTACTGTTAACAAGCACAGACCGTGCTGAAAAAAATTCTACCCCTTGAGCCTTGCACATTTCCTTCAGGGCCGAATTGATTGACAAGGCTCTCATCATGTACTCCCTCCTATCGTGTATGGGCAGAATTGCAGACACTTTCAAATTTAATTGACATTTCATATATTGACAAATTTGAAAATTTGTCAATATATGAAATGTAATAATCTGGTGATGCTCTGTTGGATGAATATTTGGCTGCATAATCCATTCCCTCCTATCCCAGTGTGGCCTGGGATCCAGCAAAAGATGACTACTTGCTGTTCCTGGATTTCCTTCAGCTGAGTTTTTATTAAAGGATGCATTGGTGAGGAGGAATTTTGTAAGGCTAAAAATGCATTCTGCGAGTCTGTATATATTACACCAGATGGAGAATATTTTCTAGGGTAAGCTTGGCAGGCATAATTCAGCTGTATAACTTCTGCATTCAGTGGGAAGTTTGTTTGTTTGTTTGTTATTTGGTTTTTAGGAGCATTAGCAACTAAGGCCATATTGCTCCGGGGATATGCAGTGGTCATTCCCTGACCTTTCCGCATCCTCCGTATTTGGTGGTCACGGGCTCGAACCCAGGTCTAATCAAGTAGCGTGTGCTACGCACTGCTGCTCCTGCCCACCTGGCTACAGAGGCACCGCCATGTGAAGTGAAACGGGTGTGATGTTATAGGGAGAGATAGTTGCAGCACCAACTCCACTCTCAGACTTTGATCCATCAGTGTATATTTTTGTAAAATGTGAGTAATTTTGTGTGTGAACAGTATGAAGTTGTATGTTGATATTTGCAAAGGAATGTTTTCACCAGGTTGGGAAATAACTGTCACAGGATGGTTTAATAGAAGATCATGGAGGATCTGAACTATTTGGATCTTGGAGGACTTTATCAAGAATAGTACCTTGAAGAATTGAGAAATAGCACCTTTTTGGCCCTTGGGTTTGCATTACCATCCAGGTTTCTGGCCCTGCCATGGGGAGGCAGGAGCAATGCCACAAGGTGACTAAGTGGCTGAATTAGTTTGTTAGTACTTCTAGAAAAAAAAACCAGAAAGGTGATTTTTTTCCTTTCTGGGCCTCTGCCTACTTCTTGTAGTGCAAAAGAGCTACTCTGATATTCAAATCAAGAAAAAGGTTGTTGAAACAAAAACAGAATCTGTTCACTGAAATGCTCTTTAAATAAAATGCTTTCAGAACTCTAACTGAATGCTCCAACAGGGTGGCAAGCCTGGAAGATGATAGGTATTGGAATTCCATACCCAACATAGAAGGGGTGAACAAAAGGTGCAGAGTACTTGAAAGGATGAGCAAAAGGAACAACAGATTCAGGCATCTTAGGGGCTAGGGCTGCAATGGCAGCAGCGTCTTCAGCAGTCTTCTTATCTACGCTGATATCACCTTCTGGTTTGAATCCAGTTGTTTGTTTGTTATTTGGTTTTTAGGAGCATTAGCAACTAAGGCCATATTGCTCCGGGGATATCTCACGGAGGTGGCCATTAGGATTGACATAACTGAACTTTCCTACTATGGCCCCTTCAGCACCGCTCTCTTCCCTCATGTGTGCTCCAGCGTCCTCAGTGTTGTATTTGAATTTGTAGTCTGTTTGACTCAGGTCCATGGCCATGTCGGCGACGGAGGCCACAAATAGCAAGGTGCCATAAACACATCACAAATATTGCTTACTCTGCATCAAAAAACTAGATCTTTTATTTTCAGCTTTACCTTTCTTATAAACAGCTATTACTTTGCACAAATCAAAAATCTCTCCTACCATTGAATACTGTTCCCACATTTTGGGTGGTGTCTCCAAAACCTCTCTGAAACTCTGAAACTTTATCCAAAGGGCAGTCAAGTTAATTAATGATCTCTCCCTCACAAAACCCACTCCAATCTCTATTGCATAGGCATTCAATTTTTGCTACATGCCTCTTCTACAGCTATTTCAATCAACAGACAATGGTCTTATGAATTGTTATCTGTAATTCTACCTCTTTCTTCTAGACCAGTCCAAATGTGCATCAACTAGTCAAAATCCATTCACAGTTGAACTCCAAATTAAAACTTTCTCTTCTACATTTATCCATTATCTTTCTATTCTTTGGTACAATCTTCCTGAACAAAAATTTCCTAAAAATTACAATTCACAGAAATTCAAATCCAATGTCAACTTCAGTCTTCTCAATCTTCAATCCACTCAGAGTACTAAAATAAGTTTTGATACATTTCATGTTTGAGGTCACCCCAAAAAGAATAAAAATTAAAAATAATTGGACTGACCATGTGCTACCCTGTGATAAACAACAATTAACTGACTTCCTAACTTGAAATCCTAACATGAAACTGCAACTCTATTAGTCAGTAATGAGAATTGGAGTCTGACTCTAAAGTATAAATAGCATCAAGCCAAATTAACTGATATGACTAGTATCCTATTCAAGCTTGCCATTTCAAAAAAAGGTAATGACAATTCATAATGAAAGTTATTTTTAACAGCTAGAATGTGCAAAAAGAAAGGGCAGACTTCTCAAGCACTTTTTAGAGGCAGAGGAGGCATAAAAACTGTCCTTCACTCATAAACACAGCTTTGTTCTTTCAAAGGTTGAATTAATTACATAATTAGTCCACACAATTGAAATGAAATTCTTCAAACATCTATTCAGTAATATCACAAAATATCTAAAATAAACAAGTTTTTCATCTCTACCAAGTAAGATATTATCTGAAAACTAGCAATATTTGCCATTAAAAGTTGTAACGAAATATATATATATTTTTTTTTGTTATAAAAACATTATATGAAGGACTACTTTAAACATTATCTGACAAAAATCATATAAACATTATTAATGCTGTAGCCATGCTTTATTATTAAATTCTGATTGCCCCCATTTCTTTGAAAGAACTTTCATTTCAAATTTTATTAAAGAACATAGTTTTCTTGTTTATGCACAAACTCAAATCTAAGAGCTCATTTTTGTTCAAACACAATAATATCTGATATCATGGTACTCAATTCTTGTGCACCATTGATCCTTTGAATTAACTATATGCTATGCTGTAAAAGGACTGACAGAGCAACTTTCACATACATGTCTTTTTTTATATGAAATGCCTTACTGTTTGTTAAAATTTTGAACTGAGAAAATGAAACAAATGTGAAATCATGGGTTTTACCCTGATTACTAGAGAATCTGCTTTAAAACTCTTATCTCAAACAGATATTGCACATTATACATTTATTATCAAAATTATTTAGCTAGTTATCAGTTGCGTGAATCATAAACAAGAAGCTCTACAGCACATTTTTACCCTATCTACAAATTCTTTTAAAATTTTTAACAAACAGTAGCAAAAAAATTACGTTAGAAAAAATTGTGGATCATTCCAGAATGAACAAAATGATCTTCCAATGAAATCACATGGGGGGGGGGGAATAATAATACAGGTGACCCCCGCTTAACGCTGATCATTAGTTCCGGAAAAACAGAGCGCTAAGTGAATCCGCGGTAAGCGAGCGCCGCTTTCCCATAAGGTAACATGTATTTATGAGCTGCGGTCAGTGCCATAGGATATTTCCTAATGAATAATAAACAGTAATGAAAAGATGCACAAATGTCGGTCAAAATATTTAATATTCAAATATTTGCACATATAAAATATTCTGCATTGCATAAGTATAATTATGTGGTAACTACTTGAGTATCAAAAGTAAATTTAAAATTCCAATTAAAATAATGAATTTAATTTAATTGATGAATTTAATCATGAAAAATGTGTGGATTTTGAGTTGAACTTTGGCCCTCTTCCAAATAAACTAAAAGGGTTATTAATTTTAAATCCCCCACAGCGTTACAACCAACAATAAAGTCAACCGATCCTTCACCGCTTTGAAACCTGGCATGTTTTTTTCTTCTTTCAATATGAAACTTCTTTTAGGCATTCGTTTCCACAAAAGTCCTGCTTCAGCTATGTTAAAAACTTGTTGAGAAGTATAACACATAATACCCCTCTTCAATAATTTTAACAAAAGTTCTTTTTTGAAAGTTTCGGCTCCTTGATCTGCACTTGCGGCTGCACCCTGGATTTTAAATCTATTCAACCAGCCCTTACCAGTTTTAAATGGTTCCACATTTTTTTTTTTTTTAGGCGAGTTTTCTTCAGATCATCATATTGGCTAATCTCTTTCTCTCTCTCTTTTTAATATTTAACTTAACTGAATTCTGCATTGGAATATTATCTTCAATAAAATTAAAGTCTTTCCATTTCAATCCTAATAGCCGGCCTAGTCCTAGTTGCTTGCAGTGGAACAGCTATCTTTCCCGCTGCAAAAATTAATTCTTTATTTTTTTATAATTGTTCTTACAGTTAAAGTTGCAAGTCCTAAATTATGGCACACATCCGTTTGTCGTTGACCGGAATCGATTCGCTTCAAAACGTCTAATTTACTTTTCAAATTCAGTCTTTTTCTTACATTTATAGTCTTCGTACTGCGCCCAGACGTTGTTGCTTTTTCATTCCTATCAGTCATTATTAGCTCTTCGAAAATGTAACTGCGTTGGTTGAATTAATTACGATACAATGTTCTAGTAAACTTTCCGTTACGCACGATGTCTAATACTCTACTGAGTGATGACTAGACTTCGGATAAATGCATATAACGCAAATATTACAAGCAATATACTTGATCATTTTTTAAAATGTTGATCGCGGAACTACGTAACAAGTCACTGTACTGAAACTAAATTAGCGTGCGAGAAAATTTTACTAAGCGTGGGAAAATTTCTCAAGTCGGCGTGGGAAACATTTTAATGCTGTTTTGCTATTCATTTTCAAGCTATCGACTCCATCAAATGAAACGATTTCGTTAAATATGTCAAAAATGTAATCTGTAAAAGAGCGTTATAGTGATCTGTGACAGCGTTATAGTCAGATACGGGTTATAACATAAGAACAGCGTTATAGCGAATCAGCGTAAAGCGAACCGCGTTATAACGGGGGCCTGCTGTAATAAAAAGCAGTCATGTGGGGGGCATGATGATCTCCACACGACCACAAGCAGTTAATAATATAAACCATAAAAACTGCATTAAAAGTAATTTGAGGATAATAATTATGCACATAGTAGGCATGTAAAAAAAAAAAAGCCAAAAAAAATTTATACTTTATAACAGATAAAATCACAAAACAATCACCTCAAAAATTATACAAGTTAACACAATATATCATTTAAAAAAAATAAATAAAGCAAACTTAAATAGAGGAGACTGTCTATTCTTTGTTATTTTAACATTATTTAAATCTCTTTTCAGGCATATTTCTCATATTTTAACTCAGCAATAGTGGCAGGTCACTTGACAGGTGACCCTCAATAACATTCCCATGTTAACCATTAATCAATGATTAAAATACTGAAAGTTTTTCTATATTCCTAAATACAGTGAAACTTTTGCTGCAATAGTTTCTGAAGTGATTTTTTCATGGTTTTTGTATAAATATTGTAAGTGAAAAATTGACAGGTGACCTGCTGCCATCTTTGCAAATATTTGGCTTTTTTGTGAAATGCTATGGTACTGGACAAGCACCGACATTCTATAGTTTCAGGCTACTTTTTTCTCTTCTCCCACTAGTTCAATAAACATCTGTTACCCTAGTTGTTTTTGAAAGATTTATTATTGATTTTCATATAGTAAAGATGAGAGAGGGGAAATCCGATATCCTTTCCACTGGAGGGAGGAAGCAAGGTACGTAATTTCAAATTTTGTGCATTGTGAGGCACATCAAATTTAAAATAAATTTTGAAATAAACCTGAAAATAAAAAAAAAACTGGTACTGTAGTATTGCATATATGTGTTTTTAATTTTTTATAATATTTATATACATTAGAACATGTGAATTGTAAGAAATTTTTCAAAATTAATAGTCTTTTAAAATGGAAAATGGAAGAGGCTATGAGACTGATGCTTCTACTTTGTCTAAAACATTTTTTTGCAATTTTCAACAAAAATTAATTTTTATTTTGATTTTTTGAAAATAAAAGGTGTAAAACACAATGTATGTCTTGCAATTTTTTACTTTTTTTATTAAAAATTAAAGTATATACAGTAAGTACTGCAATCCATTAAGAAAAGATGAAATATTGGCACTGTTTAAGCAGAATTAAAAAAAAAAAAAAAAAAAAGTTGGAAAGTGGTCAAATGACCTGCCATCATTTTTGCTACAGTTTGGGCACCACCTCCTCTAAGTTAACATAATTAATGAGTAAAGACATTTATAGCATAGCTTTTTGCTTTGAGAAATTATTCACATCAATATGAATTAGCTTATCTTATATTGTTACAAACTTACCTCCTGATTACATGGTTAAAGTACTGGAGAGCTGAAGAGAAAATTAAAAAAAAACTGAAGAAATTAAAGAACTTAAATTTCTGAATCTACTGGAAACAAAGTGCACCTTTCTCCCAAAGGTTCACCACAGTGCAAACTAAACCATATTAAAACATGAAAAAGCTTAAAAGAACCAAGATCCTGACACAGACTTTCAAAGGAATCATCAGTGTTCAAATGGAATTAATGTGAAAAGATCATTATTTAAGTTGAGTTTAATTCCAATAATGCATACAGAGTGTGTGAGTTGGAAATCTGATATGATATTGAATCACATCAGATTATTGAAATGCCACATCTGTGAAAACTTTGCTGGTAACTTAGTATTAACAACACTGGTGAATTCCACTGACACCATTTAATGGCTACAGCTTCATATATTAGTAACTTGTGATTATAATTTAATTTTATTACGATTTTGGTAGAATCAACTATGGGGGCGATGGTAGGATGAATGTACAATCTGGCTGAGTTTAGCACTTGAATATAATTCATACAAAAATTGACTGGTGCTAGGTAATAAGTTCTGGTATTTAGCATCCATATTTTATCCATATCGATCCATACTTTACAGTAGTGCTGCCAATATAACAAGTGTTACAATCTGGATGTCACTGGATTAAACAGACTACATTATATCATGAATGCTTTATTCTAAGTTATCTTTATAATTATTAAATTGTGCACTAAGTTTATTGTATGAGGAGAAAACCAGAATAATGTGTGTATCACAAAAAATATTTTAAGATATTTAAAAATTTTTTAAATACTGAGCAACTGACTGTGGTACGCAAAAATGATTTTAATAATTTTTGTAATAGACTGTTTCAATGCAAGGAATTATTTAAACTATTTTAACTTCTGAAATTGTATTGTGAATTAAGTAAGATGGATATTTTCTCTTAGAGAAGGCACTGTTCAAATACTATAGTTCTGTTTCTAAGTCATTTCTTTTGAAATACTATTTTATAGCATTGTAAACTTGAGTGTATAATACAGATTTTTTTTTTTATGCTTTATGGATGTTGAATGAAAATGCAGAAACTTGGCTTGTATGTGTTCTTTGTATAAATGTAAATTTTTTAATCCATTATTATGCTGAAAAACAAAATTTTAAGAAGTTTGTTTTCATTAGTTTCCAATTCTAAATTATATTTTAATTTGTTATGCACAGAATTAAACTGCTGAAATAGGTTATGGTTTTCAGGTCTGATACTATCAGTTTGTCTCTATAACTCTATTCATTTACATATTGGATGAACAGATATTGAAGAATCAATGAAGGGGGGAGGGGAGATCCAGAATACAATCTTCTAAGATGCTAAATATATTTCTGAAGGGAAAGGGGCTGAAATTCCTAATCCACTGGAGTCTATGTATATGTTTATACATGTCTGAAATACTTAGAATGGGAAAGAAATGAAGTTTAACTTTAGGATACTGTAAATAATATCTTGGATAAGTTACTCATGTAACACTATTAATATACTGATTAACTCCGTGTTTCCCAACTTGGGTCCCACGTCCCACATGGGGGAAATTTGATTGTTCAGGGGGCAATTCAAAAATTGCTCGTCTAGAGTTTAAAACAACCGCCTACTATGATTTAACTTGTACAAAAGAAGAATTGTTGGTATCTCAATTTGAAATAAGCATTCGTTAAATGTTGTACTTTCTATAGAGCCGCACTTGAAAGTTTGGAGTAATATCAACTACAGTTTGTTCGGAGAGTATTGCTTATTATGCCTAGTGAAAGAATAGTACGTACTGTATTGGACGATTGCTTGTGGCATGTGCAATGCGCAAGCAAAGTGGTTGTCTACTGTAGTCTACTGCAAACTCCGCATGTTATATGAAATAGGTAATTCCTTTCATACAAACGCTCGTTTGGGCGTTGTGACTGTACATTTGGATAGGTTTGGCAATCTCAAATTAAAATAAAAAATTACTTTGTCTGCCCACAGAATTATTATTAATGAAGAACCGTGACACACAATGGTATGTATTTGTTGTATGTGTATATTTCTGTGGTCTCAGTAAATAAGCAAATAAGTCCAAAAACTTGAATTTGCAGGAGAGGAAAAATAAACTTCACACTCATATAAACATGCATATATTCGAATATACAAATATTTATTAATCACACTAAAACTAAAATAACGAAGATATCTGCACGCCACATAATAGTAAATACTTTATTATAGTGCACTTATCTCATTTTTGACAAATTAGACTTATCTGCTTGTTCACAGAGACCACAGATTTAATAGCCCGAATTCAGTAATTTGTGTGATTTATTCATTCAAAAAGCATACTAATAATTAATTTTGATATATTAAAATAAAATTAAATTAACTTTAATGAATAGTTTATTTTTAGTTTTTGATTTACCTTATATTTATTTCTTTCAGTTGCACAGTAAAATGAGTAGTGCAAGTAAAAAAAAAGTTTGTTAGTATTCAGAGAAATACTTAAAATTTGGTTTCATACCAGCTGTCCACGATCAAAGGTCACCTTTTTGTCTTTTATGCCAATAATGCTTGACCAACGAATCAATGAAGCGAGGTCGTCTTGAGGCGCATTTGAAGGCGAAACATAATGCTCATGTAAATTCAGATTTAAATTACTTTCAAACTTTCAAGAAGAATTTTGAAAAAAGAGCAACATTAAAGTCTCTGTTTATTGCTCATACTGCAACTGTCAATCGTACTCTTGAGGCTAGTTATGAAATTTCTTTACTCATTGCTAAATCTGGGAAAAATCATACTATAGGAGAAAATTTAATCAAACCATCAATATCAGCATTTCGTAAAACAGTTCTGGAAAAAGATGACAAAGGCGTGAAAGCTATGCCATTCAATAACAATACTGTTAGCAGAAGAATAGATGAAATGAGTGAAGATATTGAAATACAACTTGTTGGAAAGCTGAAAACAAGAAAATTCTCAGTGCAAATGGATGAATCAACTTTGAGAGACATTGAAGCCATACTGATAACGTATGTAAGATTTATTGAGAAAGGTAATTTTGAAGAAATGTTATTCTGTAAATCATTAGAGAGCACCACTACCTCCAAAGATATATATAATAAGCTAAAAAATTACTTAGATGACAATAATACACCAATGAAAAATATAACATCTTGTGCTGCAGATGGTGCTCCTAATATGATGGGCAAGAAAAATGGCTGCTTAAAATTGATGAAAGATGAGAATCCAGAAATGCTTCTTGTACATTGTGTTGTTCATAGGGAAAACTTAGTAACTAAAAATATTTAACCTGTTCTTAATGAAGTACTAAAATCAGTTATAAAGTGTGTCAATGCTATTAAAGCTAATGCCAAATGTGAGCGTCTCTTCAAGCTTTTTTGTGAAGAACAAAATGCAGACCATGTGAGACTTTTACTTCACACTGAAGTAAGGCGGCTCTTGAAAGGGAACTGCTTGAAAAGATTTATGGAACTATTTGATACTATTAGTGACTTTTTAAGTGACAAACCTGAAATGAAGCATCTGTTAACGGTCGATGGTAAAGCATTTGTGAGTTATTTAGCCGATATCTTTGAAAAACTAAATATATTAAATAAACAACTTCAAGGAACAAATAAAACTCTCGTCGATGCAAAAGCGAAGATATTTGGTTTCATTACATTTATTGAATTATGACAAAAACAAAAATTTTGAACAGTTTCATTGGCTGAAAAAATGTGAAGTGACTTGTTATTGTCGATCATCTGAAAATTCTGTCCACAGATTTAAAAGAAAGGTTTTCTGATTTAAAACAAATTGATTTTCCAACCTGGATGATGCAACCAATGTTAGTGGATTTGTCTGATGTATCAATGCAGTACCAAGAAGAACTCTCAGAAATGCAAAATGATGAGTCAGTTAAAACTTTATTCAATATAAAAGGAGCGATGGCATGGCTTTGTGATGAAACAGAAATTAAATACCCAAATTCAACCAACTTTGCAAGAGAGCTATTGTTACCGTTTCCATCTTCATATTTAGCTGAATGTGGATTTAGTGCCATAAATGATTTGTTACTAAAGAAAAGAAATCGACTGGATATCACAAAACGGGGAGACTTGAGACTGAAGCTGACTAAATTGGAGCCCAATATAAAATCTCGCTGCGGCAAGCATCAAGCACAAGGGTCTCACTAAATTTAGTGCACCCATATCTAGAAGTGACTTCACATGGAATGTTGAAATTATTAAACAATTAAATAATAATCACTAAAAATTAAAATATTATAGAAAAATCTTTCATATAAATTATTTTGTACTTGAATTTTAGTTGTCTATTATATGTTTTGAAAATTTACTTACTGTTTTTTTCTTAATAATTTCCTAATGATTTCTTCCTAAAACCTAAGTCTTGTGTCCTGAACAAGTTGTAATTAGGCTTCATTTAGGGAATAATTCAATTTTTGAATATAAAAAATATGTATATCGGTGTTTCCCAACGTTACATAGGGAGCATCAGAATTTTAGAAAGACTTAGGTGGGACAGGGTAAAAAAAAGGTTGGGAAACACCGGATTAATTCGTACATGTGAGTGGTGTTCAAAATCCTAAATTGGAAAAATTATGTAAGAGACGAAATGATTTTGACTAGAAAGAAAGACAAATCTGCAAAAGCTGAATGCCTGTAGAATACCATTGAATGTAACGGATGCTTTGGCTTATGTAATTTATTTGTGCCAAAAATGCGTGGAATAATATTGCTCCTGCATCCATTCAGAGAGATATACAATTAATGATGCAAACAGGATTTTTTTTAGATTGTAAACCTATAGCACTGTATCCACTTAATGGTTGATAACAGAATTCAAAATGTAAATATCAATGTAAAAACTTTTTGAAAATATCAATTTTTCTTTACAAATATAACTTAATATAAATTATTCAAAATCAGAAAGGTAAAACTGCAATATATAATATTCATTAAAAATATAGTTTAAAAGAATGCCATAAAACAGAATCTATGCTTACATCCAAGTTTGTGTTATTAGAAACATACTGTCCTTGGTCAGTGATTAATTTTTCTATCACTGGATGTCGACCTTGCTTGATGCATATTTTTTGGTGTGCGCATTCCATTACTGTGGGTCTGCAATATAAATGTGTGTAAATACCAAAACTTATTGCTATTTTATGTTTATACAGGGTGTTTCAGTTAAACGTTTCAGAACTTCTAAGAGGGGTTGGGTACATCCTGACAACTCGAAATCATATAGCAATGTGGGGTCAGAAATGCTTTCCTGAAGCGGCGTTGTACACAGAAGCACCATAAAGAAAAGAGCCCGTAAGTGAGAAATCGTTTTAATAATACATGAAAAGAAGCAAAAGGTACATGGATTAAAGTAAGTGTTCGAAGTTTCTTCCACGGGCTACAATGCACGCCTCACATCTCTGACGCATGGACATCCGAACATTCTGGAATACTCCAGGCGAATTTCTTCGGCAGCTACTGCGATTCTTGCAACCAGCTCCTCAGCATTGTCAACACGGGTGTCATAAACTAGCGATTTCATATGACCCCAGAAATAAAAATCAAGACATGATAGGTCGGGTGACCGAGCAGGCCAACGCACGGGACCACCACGTCCCGTGCGTTGGCCTGCGAGATCACCTCATCGGACCTTACCTGTTACCGTGTCATCTAACCGGACCTATCTACTTGATCTTTCTGCAGCAAGTATTGCCACAACTTTTGAGAGATCAACAGATTTCTGCATCGACGCAACAGACAATGTGGTTCCAACACGATGGAGCCCCTGCCCATTATAGCGGAGATGTTCGTAACTACCTGGATGTCACATTTGGTCAACAGTGGATCGGACGTGGTGGTCCCGTGCGTTGGCCTGCTCGGTCACCCGACCTATCATGTCTTGATTTTTATTTCTGGGGTCATATGAAATCGCTAGTTTATGACACCCCTGTTGACAATGCTGAGGAGCTGGTTGCAAGAATCGCAGTAGCTGCCGAAGAAATTCGCCTGGAGTATTCCAGAATGTTCGGATGTCCATGCGTCGGAGATGTGAGGCGTGCAATTGTAGCCCGTGGAAGAAACTTCGAACACTTACTTTAATCCATGTACCTTTTGCTTCTTTTCATGTATTATTAAAACGATTTCTCACTTACGGTCTCTTTTCTTTATGGTGCTTCTGTGTACAACACCGCTTCAGGAAAGCATTTCCGACCCCACATTGCTATATGATTTCGAGTTGTCAGGATGTACCCTACCCCTCTTAGAAGTTCTGAAACGTTTAACTGAAACACCCTGTATATATATAATACTGTATTTTTTCTTTAATACCTCAATCATATTTTTGTAATTCAAATTGAACTGAAATATATTCAAATCCCATATTGAAATTAGGAAACACATTTAAATCACAAAACAGTTACAGCAAATTAATACTGTTAATAGGGATATATACAAGATAAGGTGCTATTCAGCTCCTATAAACCTAGTCACCCCTATTTCAAAACAAAACAAGAATAAAATTATAAAAACATAAATAAGAGAAGAGAAGGGAAAGAGTAAAGCAACACCTAATTTCAGAGGAGTGAATGCACAGTTCCTTGCCCAAAGAGACATATGCCCACACTACCACCAAAGAATAAGAGCTACTAATACAAACCACTACAAAAAAAAAAAAAACAGAGAGCTTACAAGCACTATCTTTTGAAAGAGACACCAGTACTTATGTACTCTGAAAAAGGGGTTCTGTTGTAAATCATTGATCGCTATCACAGCTGAATATTAACGAGTGTCCCAATTTGTCCTGGACACATAAAAAGGAAGAACAAACTAAATTCATGTTTAGTTTGACCCTTAAATATGCATTTAGTTGACCCTTAAATATGCATTTTGGTTTCTCTTTATTTATTCCTGTCTGGAATAAATAAGGAGAAACCAACTAAATGCATATTTAAGGGTCAACTACTGAAACTGACAAATAAAAACAACATACAAACATGCAACTTAAAATTAAAGCGTAATAAATAGAATTACACTTAAATAACTAAACTCAATTAATTAACTAATTAACACAAACCAAACGATAGAATAAATTAAAACACAATGAAGAATCTAAGAGGTGGACTTAAACATTCAAACTAAATTTAAAATGGGACAGGTGTGTGTGTGTGTGTGTGTGTTTATGAAAACCTCAAACACAAAAGGTATTAGAACCTATAGTACTTAGTACCATGCTTAGTTTGGAGGTTGAGAAGACGAAAGAAGATATTTATTGACATTAGATTTGAACTTCTGTAGACTGTAATTTTCAGGAAATACGTATGAAGGAAGGTTGTTCCAGAAAGGGCAGTTGAATGAATAAACGAGGAAGATGAAAAGTTGGTTCTGTGAGTTTGAAGTTGGACAGCAAATGGATGGTGGCTGGTGACGGCACCTGTTCAAACTGTTTTGAAAGAGAGAGAGAGAGAGAGAGAGAGAGCGAAAATTATAGAAGCAAATTCAGAAGAGCAGTGCCCATGGAAGTATCTGTAGAAAAGGCATGCAGTAGAAACAGTACGTCTATGAGACAGAAAGTGGAGAGACTCTGTTAGAGATGAGTCATTAATTAACCTAACTGCCCTCTTCTGAATGGAATCGAGAAGTCTAAGAGAGGTTTTGGGGGCACTGCTGCAGATGTGGGAACAATATTCCATGGGCGGGCAGATCTGCGATATGTACAGAGTGAACAGCTGTTTGGAAGAAAACGAACACCGAGAGTGAAAGGAAAACCAAGTTTTTTAGCTACAGAGGAAGCATCTAAAAGCATCTTTATTAGGTGGTAGATGATTCTCATCAACCAGTGCAATACCACCACTTTGCTTATTGGAGGCTTGAAGTGGTGGAACCCATGTTTAGTCTCCAGAACTAAGTTCCGGTCAGCCCTTCCCCATCTCTTCCATCACACAGTATGACTGATGACTTTAGAGGTTATGATGAACATCATGGCGAGATCCAATCTTCCTTACATTTCAAGGGTACAGCTCTAAAACAGTGTTCGCAGGCCGGCCGCTGGTTAGTACACAGGACCGAACCTATTGGTAACTGTTTAGGAGGCTTCCAGATCAGCTAGTGTATAATCTTGCTACCTCTACTCTGCCAGATAGTGACTGAAGGGAGTTCAAGTAGTGTATATACGGGGAGCATTGTTGAGGCCACATTATGTCAAGGATCTGGGTATATTCTCACCATGTGTATGCCATATCCAAAAATTTCATTAGTTCATACAGCATGCCCCCCAAACTTTTTCTTACTACTGAATACACCATGAATTGTCAAACTGATAGAGTAAACTTATCTACGAAAAGATCTAAACCTCCCAAACACTTCCTAGTTGATTTCACAAATATACATGGTCTCAATTCTAATCTCAACGATGTCCATTTCCACTTGCAATCTGCCAAACCCCATGTACTTTTTCTGACAGAATCTCAGTTATCGGTTGATTCAAGTACTGCTCATCTCAGTTGCCCAAATTATTCGCTGTATGATTCCTTTCGCCCCAAAGATGGTACTTGTGCATATGTCCATTCTGATATTCCCTGTCAGAGACTTGGTAAATTGGAATCTCCTCTTTTCAATCTTCTCTGGCTTAAAATCTCTCTACTTCATTCTGTCAAATTTGTGTGTGTGTGCGTGCGCGCGTGCGCATGCACACACAATACAAATAACAAACAGTAATCTCTCACATGCTCTCATATGCATCTAGCTAATACATGCTTATATTTTTTTTTAGTACAGTATAATCTTGCTAATTTGTTGATATCAGTATATTCAAAATGCAATGTATTTCACTATCATTCCCCAACCAACAATATAGGGTTTTATAGCATTTATATGGATTATTCGAAATATGTCTACAAGGAAATTCAATGTCTGAAGTAGGTCCCACAACTTGGGAACAGCTTCTAATTCAAAAATACTGCTGAAACCAACTATGGACAAAAACATGATTATAATGCATCTGAATGGAGCTATAACAAAATTTGCTAGTGTACAGAATATGGCACATTTGTTGTACTACTTTTAATCCATAAAAAAAATTTATGAAAAAATTTAGTTTGTAATCCATAAAAAAAAGTGCCATTTCTCTCTTCACTGAAAGAGTAGCAGTGCTAGAACAGCACTGCCACTAATTCAGCAAATTTTGCAACACAGTGCTAATTAACCACTCTTGCTAATTACTTTTCCATAAATTGGTCACAAGTAAGTGGTTACGTGAACTGGTGACTGTTTCACGTTACTTTATAGCAGCTGAAAGTGAAAAGAGAATGTCCAGTGTGAGGGGTAAAAAATGTACATTTGATTACAGTTATGAAATTCTTTAATGGAATTAATCCTATATTTGTGAACATAAAAGTCACTATTTACAAAATAGATTAGTCATGAATAGCAATTTATTTGCATGTGCATATGTGCACGCAAGCACGTTTAATTCCACACAACCAAGGTAAAATTTCAAAACTGTAATCAAACATATTTTTTCAGCTGTATTCAGATACTGGAATTTTATAGTTCAACTGTTCTAAAGTGATGTTAATGTCCAGGTTATATACATTGAACTTCATGACTAGTAATGGCAGCAAAAACAAAATCTAGTAACCTTGCTATCACATGCAAGAAATTTATCGAATCTCTCCACAGCAAAAATGTTTTTTTCTCATATTGACTAAATTAACCATCTACTCAGGAATGTCTACTACAATAAAACTAAAAGATTATTAATATTTTAAATGAGACTTTTGAAAATTCTGCACAGTGTTAATATTGCATTTGAATAAAAATTCCTCTTGATAAATAATACTGATATGTTCTGAACTTGTGGATATTTTTTAACACATTTAAATTAAAACTGATTCCTTGAATTTTTAATTAACCAGGTTTTACTGATTACTAGTGTCAAGCTGGGAAGGGGAAGCATTTTCTTGAACTTTCTAGGTTTGAATGTAATATTGCATATTATGTTCTTATTACCAGCAGAATTTTCGAAGAAATATGTATGCAAATATTTATTTGTGTAAGAATACAGGAATTACCATGACTATTTCAAATACTCCAAAAAGATATGATAAATTTAAATAAACAGAAAATAAAAATTATTTACAATATTAGATACAAAAGAAATGCAGAAATGTTTGGAAATATTTGGAACCAAATGCATCTAAATGCTGGTGTAATTATGTATGTTATGTTTGCATATTTTTTTATACTTTACTGCATCAATTAAATTGTTTAAGGTGAATAAAGAAAAAAAAATAACATATTAGAAAAAATGCACAAATATTTGAAGAAGTTCAGAATATCAAAGATACGTAAAACATTGGTATACCTATGCACTTTTTTACACTGCATATCTATCAAATTTAATCAATGCAGTGCAATGTAAAAATACATATATGAGGGTGCATTCAAAAAGTTTGTATTCTATCCTACTTTTATTGGATGTAGTTATGCAGTATTTTTTCAGCAGGTAGTACATCTTGTGACATACATCTTGTATGTCACTGTACCAAACCTCAGTTTAATAGATCCAATCCCTTTTTTACAGGTGATTTTGTAAACTAAAGAGTATAAAAATTTCAAAATGAAGAAAAATGAACTGCAGGCTGTGATAAAATACCAGTTTTTGAAAATAATGTCCCCAGAGGAGGTTCATGCTGATGTGGTGCAGACATTGGGGGATAAGGCTATTACATATCACACAGTTGTGAAGTGGCACACAGAATTTCATTGTGGCAGAGAACTGTGTGATGATGCAAATCATTCTGGATGACCCTCCACATCTACCAGTGAGGAAAATGTCAACTGTGTGCATGACCTACTGATGCAAGACGAACAAATGACTGTTAGTGTACAGCTGAGTCTGTGGGCATTTCAATCAGCAATGTCAATTCAATCCTGACAAAATTCTTTGAAGAGGAAAAAGGTCAGTGCTCAATGGGTCCCACAAATGTTGACAGATGAGCAAAAAGCATGCCACAAATGAATCTGCATTATCAACTTGAACATGCTTCATGAGGATCAATGAAATTTCTGGTGCTGGATTATTATAATCGATGAAACATGGGTTCATCATTTCAACCCAGAGACTGAAAAAACAAAGTCTAATGTGGAAGCATTCATGTTCTCTTCCTCCAAGAAGTTCTGTGTTGCTCTGGTTAGTTGGCAAGGTGACAGCATCAGGTTTTTGGGATGTAAAAGATATCAGATGACTGACAACCTGGAAAAGGACAACACTATCACACTGATGCATACTGCAGCAACCTCATAAGGCAACTTCACAAAGCCATCAAGGAAAAGCATCATGGAAAACTGCAAAAAGGTGTCTTGCTTCTTCATAACAATGCACCCAATCACACCTCCCAGATTGAAATTACTGCCATATGGACTGCAGGATTTCAGTTGCCTCAGCACCCACCCTATTCTTCAGATCTTGTCCCTAGTGACTTATTTGTTCCCCAAGCTGAAGAATAGCATCTGTGGGATGTTATCCTTTAGCTTGAGGAACAAATTCCCAAAGATGATAAGAGAAATGCTTTCTACTCTGAGGTGGTCACAGCTGTGAGTGCATGGTCAAAGGACCAAGATAAAGATTTTTTATCCCAATGGGATCAAGGCACTAGAATATCAGTGGAAGAAGTGCACTGCAGTGGCCAGAGACTATGACAAAAAATAAAAAGGGAATAATGGTACAGCTTTTCTGTATGTGTTAGAATGCAAACTTTTAGATCCACCCTTGTACATCTTCATTTCCTAAATTTATTGCCCTTTGCTTTTATAATTTATATTAGTATATTTAATGGAGTATAGAAAGTGCAAGCCTACATGAAGACTAGATCATTATGAACGTCCCACACAACAATTTAGGCTATGAAATCTTTTCTTTAATAAAGGTTGCAGAAAACAATAGTCAGGCACATACTGCTATGGTTGAAGGTGATCTAGTTTTACTGGGAGACTATTGTCAGGGAAACAGGTAATATTTTTTATAATAAAGATAGGTGGACCAAAACCAGGGTGTGTTTGCTGAGAGCAACAACCGATGATGTCACTAACAGGTTGTCAGATTTTAATAGGGGGATAAAGAAAGAATTTTTATTCATGTAGGGACTGATGATATTGAACAAACACAGAATTTCACACAGAACCTTATAATTTGTTGAATAAATACAGAATCATGCTGAAAAAATATAGCCAGTTAGGTCAGAATGTGTATGTTTACCCATATCATCAGATCCACATTTATCTGATGATATGGGTAAAAGTAATGCTTACATTCACCTCAAGAATTCTTGCTTTGCTGCCACAAGCAATAATGGCAAGGTGTTCTGAGGGTAGCAATGTTTCAAATGAGTGAGATGAGAAAAATAGGGAAACAAGCCTAAATAACTTCAAGGGGCATGCCATGGTAGTAAACTGTAGAAGAATACTTAGTCTTAACTGTGTCTACAATAATGTCAAGAGTGTTGTTAATAAAATGGCTGAATTTGAAATTCTGGTTAGGGCAACTGATGCTGACATAACAGGGCTAACAGAAACGTGGTGCCACCCATAAATTTGGATGGCACCACGTTTTTGGATGACAAGTTTCACTATGGTATGTATAAAGTATTTAGGAAGGATAGGAAAGACAGAAGGGGCAACGAGGTCATGCTTCTTATCAAAAGCAGCCTGAGCACAAAAAGAGCTTTTGCTGAGTCCGAAGTTACATCTGCCAGCATACAATCTGTGTGGTGTGAGTTAGTTAGAAGCAAATGTATAATGAGAGTGGAAGTAATCTACAGACCAGAAGAGTGTGAAGAGTATGATGAGAGTCTCTACATGCAGATGGAATGGGCACGCAAGCGTGAATATCTTATTATGGGTGACTTCAACTGCCCCATATTGATTGGAATAAGTGGAATGGAAACTCACAATGGAGGAAAAAAATTTTAAATAAACTAGATGATTATTATTTGTTCCACATGTTAGAGAAACTACTAGGGGTAAGAATATTCTTAACCTCATCTTTACTCATAAATCATCATGTGGTGACCACGCAATTGTTAGTTGGAAGATGAAGAAATGTGTTGCAGTAGTTAAAGGTAAAGGCACGCGTTTTAATTTCAGAAGAGTGGACTTTGACAGTCTAAGGTGCCATATGGCACCTATTAACTGGGTAGACTGCAGAGTGAGGGCAAATATTATGGAATACCTTTAAAGCAAAAATCACAAAAGCCACAAATGCATACATATCATTAAGAAAACATTGTAGGAGGTGGATGCCAAAATGGATGAATGTGGAGCTGGCCAGCCAAAGAGAGCAGAAAAAGATAGCACAGGATAGTTACAGAGGGACAAAAAATACTGAAGCTTACAACAGGTACAAGTTAATCTGTAATAGTACCACAAATAAGGTTAGGGAGGCCAAGGATGCATATGAGAAAGCATTGAATGGGGACGAGAAATTTTTCATGTATGAGAATACAAAGAAGAAAACGAATTAGACTGGATCCTTGTACCCTGGGTGTGAAAAAAGTCTTATATAAGCAAGCTGTTGTTGTGGATGAATTAAATTGAATTTACTGACGAAAAACCTTTCGTGCTGAGAAGAGGATGTGCGAGTGAGGCTGAACCAAATGACCATTTACTAGAAAAACTTTTGAGCATAAAGAGAAGTAAGGCTCCTGGAGTTGATGGCATATACACAGTAATTTTGAGGGAGGCCACCAGGAAGTGTATTGAACCAATGAAGTTAATTATGAGAGCATCTTTGCAATTTGGAGCGACTCCTGTGGATTGAAGAAGTGCAAACATATCGTTCTAGGAGTGAAGTCAGTAACTACAGTCTGATTTCAGTGGAAGGAAAATCTTAGAGGCAATGATTAAGAGTGCAATCCAGAGACATTTAGATAGGTATGGCATTCTGAAAGACATAATATGGTTGTGTTAAGAGAAAATCATGTTTAACTCAGTATGCTATTTTGACACAGTATCTCATGAGCTGGATGTAGAGAACAATTTTGACATAATTTATTTGGATATAAGCAAAGAATTTGACTCAGTCCCTTATGAGAGGTTACTATATAAGCTGGAACAGGTTGGAATTACTAGAAAGATTACTGTGGCTGCAGGGCAGAAGGCAGAGGGTTGCGATTAATGAATATTCTTCAGATTGGTGTAACATCTGGAGTCAGGTCCCCTAAGGATCATTTCTTGGACCATGTTGCTTCCGATTTTCATAGACAACATGAATGAAGAGATAGAAGCAATGATGTCAAAATTTGCAGACAACATAAAGATTAGTAGAGTCATTGACAATCGGTTTCAAGCAGTGCTCCTGAAAGAGCACTGCTTGAAACCAATTGGAAGGAAAATGGCAGCTATGTTTTAATGCAACAAAATCAAGGCACTTGGAGAATAGCAACCCCAAAAAAAAATTATACACTTGGTGGGGTTAATTTTTTTTTTTTTTTTTTTATGAAAACCCCAAACACGAGATGTATTAGAACCTATAGTACTTAGTACCATGCACGGGTTGGAGGTTGAGAAGACGAAAGAAGATATTTGTTGACATTAGACTTGAACCTTCTGTAGACTGTAATTTTCAGGAAATACATATGAAGGAAGGTTGTTCCAGAAAAACAGCAGTTGAATGAATAAACAAGGAAGGTGAAAAGTTGGTTCTGTGAGTTTGAAGATAGACAGTAAATGGATATTGGCTGGTGCCGGCACCTGTTCGAACTGTTTTGAAAGAGAGAGTGGGAATTATAGAAGTCAATTCAGAAGAACGGTGCCCATGGAAGTATCTGTAGAAAAGGCATGCAGCAGAAACAGTATGTCTATGAGACAGCGAGTGGAGAGACTCTATTAGAGATGAGTCATTAATTAACCTAACTGCCCTTTTTTTTTTTATGAAAACCCCAAACACGAGATGTATTAGAACCTATAGTACTTAGTACCATGCACGGGTTGGAGGTTGAGAAGACGAAAGAAGATATTTGTTGACATTAGACTTGAACCTTCTGTAGACTGTAATTTTCAGGAAATACATATGAAGGAAGGTTGTTCCAGAAAAACAGCAGTTGAATGAATAAACAAGGAAGGTGAAAAGTTGGTTCTGTGAGTTTGAAGATAGACAGTAAATGGATATTGGCTGGTGCCGGCACCTGTTCGAACTGTTTTGAAAGAGAGAGTGGGAATTATAGAAGTCAATTCAGAAGAACGGTGCCCATGGAAGTATCTGTAGAAAAGGCATGCAGCAGAAACAGTATGTCTATGAGACAGCGAGTGGAGAGACTCTATTAGAGATGAGTCATTAATTAACCTAACTGCCCTCTTCTGAATGGAATCTAGAAGCCTGAGAGAGAGAGAGAGGTTTTGGGTGCACCGCCCCAGATGTGGGAACAATAATCCTTGCTTGTGCCATGAGAGATTAGAAGTCAGGGTAATCCCCAAAAGAAATATATCAACTTGCCTAGAAATCGGAGTTTCACCAAAGGTAAGCATAGAAGCAGAAGAATCCTTTTTGTAAGATATAAGACAAGACTGAGTTTTAGAAGGATTGAAATCAACTAAGTTGTCTTTGCCCCACTGGAGAATTACCTAGAGATCGGCATTTAAGGAATTCGTAGTGGATATTTGAGAAGTTGAAACTGATTGAGCAGAGCAAGGTTTCTCAAAATGGAAAGTGAAATGCAATGTGCTATCATCGGCAAAACTATCGATAGGATTTCCAGTCAATGGAAGGTCATTAATATACAAGAGGAAAAGAGTGGGAGAAAGAACTGAACCTTGGGGGACACCAGCATTAGTGTAGAAGTTAGAAGACAGAGAGCCATCTACCATCACCCTCAGTGAGCGATCAGAGAGAAAACTGAATAACCAATTACTAAAAACAGTTGGCAAACCATAAGATGGAAGCTTGCTTAGAAGACCTTTACACCAAACATGATCAAAATCCTTAGAGATGTCAAGAGTAACTGCTTGTGTTTCACCAAAAATTTTCCATTGAATTTTTCCATAAATGGGTAACATAAGCCAAAATATCACCAGTGGATCAACACTGACAGAATCCATACTGGTGATCGTTGATCAGACGGAAGGTTTCTTGGTGTAGTTTAAGAGTTGGTGGTTAATTGATTTCTCCATTACTTTAGAAAAAGTAGAAGTAATTGCAATGGGACGATATTTGGATGGGAGGGATTTGTCACCCTTTTTAGGAACTGGCTGGATATGAGCAAATTTCCAAGCAGAAGGAAAAACAATTTTGAATTAAAAAAGTGAAAAAAGGCGGAAAAGAACAGGAGTAAGTTCAGGAGCGCAGGTTTTGAGAAGAGTGGAGAAATACCATCTGGACCTGGAGGTTTCTTAGCATCAAGATTTGTCAAAATCCTTCTAACATCCTTTTGACGGAAGACCACCAGCTACATTGTATGCAGTGTGTTGAGAATGATGGGAGGTGTTCTACCAAGATCATTAATACATGAGTTGGAAGAAAAATGGTATGCTAGTAGGTCGGCTTTATCCTTGGCTAAAGTGACAACAGAACCATCTGGTTTTGACAGAAGTGGGAGCAGAAATGGGCAAAAGTTGCACCCAATAGCTTTGACAAGAGACCAGAATGGTCGGTTACCATTAGGGCAAGAAGAAAGTTTTCTATTCTTAGCCTGTTCAAAATCTAGTTTGACTGATTAATAACTGCTTTACAATTTTTGTGAGCTTTGATGTAGGCAGAAAATAAAACTGAAGAATTGGAAACGAGCCAATATGCAACATTCTTCTCTTGAACAGCCTTAGCACATTTATTGTAAAACCAAGGTAAAGGACAAGATTGTAAAGTGGAGTGGGGAATAAAGGATTCCATTCCTGCAAGAATAATTTCACTGACACGATCTGAGAAAACGCTGACATCAGAAGTTTTGAAACAGTAATCCGATCAGGGAAAAGAAGAAAAGAAATCTCGCAGGTCATCCAATTTTGCATTCTTGTAAGGTCAAACAATACGAGGTTGGGAATAATCATGAGATAAAGACTCCACTGGAGAAGAGACAATCACCAGTTGTGATCTGAGGAGCCTAAAGGACCACTCATCTTGACCGTGTACTTAGAAGGGTTGTTTGTGAGAAAAAGATCAAGAGTGTTGGCTGTATGGATAGGATTGTCCGGTATTCTTGTAGGTAAATGAACAATCTGTGCAAGGTCATTAGTAATTGCACAAGTCTCAGCATCTCGACCAGCTGGATCAATGTGACTAGAAAATGGAAGCCAGCTGGAGTTGTGAATAATAAAATCACCAAGGAAAATTACCTCACTGTTAGGAAAGTTGGACTGTAGAAAGTCAAGTTGCAAAGAGAGGAAGTCAGAAAGCTCAGTGATTAGTGGAGTTCAGAGAAGGGTAGAGATGACAGATGAATTTGAAAGAATGAAGTAGAGAGATTTTAAGCAGGAGAAGATCGAAAAGAGGAGATTCTAAATTACCAAGTCTCTGACAGGGAATATCAAAACAGACATATGCACAAGTACCACCTTTGAAGCGAAAAGAATCATAAAGCGAACAATTTGGGCAACTGAGATGAGCAGTACTTGAATCAACCAATAACTGAGATTCTGTCAGAAAAAGTACATGGGTTTGACAGACTGCAAGTGGAAATGGACATCGGTGAGATTAGAATTGAGACCACGTATATTTGTGAAATTAACTGAAGTATTTGGGAGGTTTAGATCTTTTTGCAGATAAGCTTATTCTATTAGTTTGACAATTCATGGTGTATTCAATAGTAATGAAAAGTGTGTGTGGGGGGGGGGATATGCTGTATGAAGTAATGAAATTTTAGGATATGGCGTACACATGGTGAGAATATACCCAGATCCTTGACATAATATGGTCTCAACAATGTCCTCCTCCCCCGCATACACACTACTCGGGCTCCCTCCAGTCTTGCTACCTCTACTCTGCGAGTAGAGGTAGCAAGATTATACACTAACTGATCCGGAAGCCTCCTAAAGAGTTACCAATAGGTTCGGTCCAGTGTACTTACTAGCAGCCAGCCTGTGAAAACTGTTTTAGAGCTGTACCCTCGAAATGTAAAGAAGATTGGATCTCGCCATGATGTCCACATAACCTCAAATGTCTTCCATCATACTGCATGATGGAAGAGATGAGGAAGGGTTGACCAGAACTCAGCTCTGGAGACTAAACATGGGTTCCACCACTTCAAGCCTCTAATAAGCAAAGTGGTGGTATTGCACTGGTTGATGAGAGTCATCTACCACCTAGTATTGCCTGGTAACACAGAGGGGTGGCATTCCTCCATATGGTGTGGGCAAGGTCGACCCTTGCTTATGTTGGTTCACACCTGGGTGGTTACCCACAGCGTGCTTATGCATGGGGGTTATACCCAGGATTACTAACAATCCTACCATCGTAAAGGTGCAAGCAAAAGATTTGGCTGTAATAGACTGTCCAGACTGCCGGAATTGGGTCCACTTGACCTAAAAATCAGTTCCATCAGAGTTTTAAACTCCCAGGTAGCAAGTACAGGTTGTCTGGCATATCTGAGAGAATGTCTGTGACAACCTCAAGGACCAATTAAAAACATTGGAGGAAGAAAGGGATCTGGGAGATATGAAGTTTTCTGAGCAGTGTAAATAAGAAGGAAAGCCGATGGTGTCCTAGTGATGATTTCTGTAGAGATAGGAAGGTTATAGTCCCTCATGTGGAATACTGTGTTCAAACATGGAGACCTCATCTAAGAAAAGACACTGAGCTTCTTGAAAAGGTCCAAAGACGGGCAACTCTTATGTTGAGATTGGCAAAAGTGCAAAGGTACAAGAAAAGACTCCGATTATACGTGTGCTGCAGATCTTGGCAACCAGGCATCTCAGAGGTGACCTGATTGAGGTTCGTAAGTCTCTGAGAGGGATTAGTAAAATGAATGAAGGCAGAATTCCAGAACTAGGGGCCATAAATTCAAATTACAGTTAACCCTCATATAACATGGTAGTTAGGTTCCTATAAAATCTTGTGTAGTGTGAAACCATGTTATACGGGACTAAGCACCAGTACAAAAAGGGGGTTACGTTCCAAAAGCTAACAAAACACACCATTTTTTTATAACTATCAGAAACTTAATTTTCATTAAAAACAGTAATAACTGAACAAACAACAAATGTCATACAAACTGTGATACACATAGGTCAGATAATGTACATTCATTTAACATTTAATTTTCTTCCTCTTTGTCACTGCTAAGAACAATCAAACGAGAATGTTTTTTTGGTTGCAGAGTACCTTCACCTTCTGAACTTTCTTCTGCATCATCAAGATTTTGTGTATCTTCTGCCTTTAAAAAATCATTAATCTGGATTTGTTTGCTTTTGCTTGATAGATCTTTGTAAATTTCATGGTACGGAGTTAAGCATGTTAGAAGCTTTCTTTTGAACTTTGTGCTCCTTTCAGTCGAAGAATCTGCATTCAAAAAATAAGATTTTAATTGCTTGGCTAGGTTTATGCCTTCTTGTACACTTTTTAATGTAAAATTTGGAATTTCAGAATTTTCATCTGTGCTATCATCCTCTGAATTGATTTGGTTTACCTCCAATGCCATTTCCACCAAATCCACTTCGCCAGCCTCTTTTTCCACCAGTAATTCTTGAATGTCTTCAGTAGTCATAGCAAGTTCTACTATCACACCGATTCTGTTTTCTGCCAGTTCGACCATATTTCCTGAATGAACTAACTCTGGCCATACATTTTTCCAACATGCATTTAATGTTGGGTTTACTTCTTTGAACGATAAAGCAATGATTCCGATACGTTTCACAATTGAAAAATGTTTCCATGTCTTCATCACTTCAATAGATTCAGAATCAACTTTTTCAAAATCCATTGTAACGATTTTCTGATGTAATGAGTTTTAAAGGTAGATATAATGCCTTAATCTAATGGCTGAATTAAAGAAGGTGTATTAGGTGGTAGGAACATTACTTCAACGTTTGGATGACTTAAATCTTTTGTATGGCCTGGCAATTTAACCAATAGTAATAAAACTTTGAAATCTAGATTTTTCCACAAGTTCTACAAGCATAAGTTCAATAGCACATGGGGATTTCCAAAAAAAAATAAAATACAGGGCTTTCCCAATTTTTTTTTTTTTTTTTTTTTTGTATAACAACTAACAAGTCAATGGTGGGGAATCACAAAAAAAGAATGGAAATGTTGAAAAACGACATCCAACATAATAGCAGGGTTTCCCTGCACAAAAACTCAAAATATTGTGTTATGCGAGGTTTGCCGCAATTGTCTAACCATGTTAGAGCAAAACCATGTTATATAAGCACAAAATATTGTGTTATGCGAGGTTTGCCGCAATTCTCTAACCATGTTAGAGAAAACCATGTTATATAAGCAAATTTATGTGTGAGGACTGCCGCAATTTATCAATCATGTTAGAGCGAAACCGTGTTGTAGAAATACCATGTTATATGGGGGTTGCCTGTACAGGGAACAGGTTTAGAACAGATTGCAGGAACAAGTTGCCTTTATGGGTAGTTGAAGCTGACAGTCTGAATAAAATCAAAGGGTCAACTGAATAGTTACCTATGTGAGGACGGAAGCATATAATTTGTATTTTCTTACTTAAGGTTTTTTCTTTTCTTTTGTTTTTTTTTTTTTTTGTTGCAGTGCAGCAAAAGCCTGTGACTTCCTTACACTATATGGAGAATACTATTACTTTAGAGTGCAAAGGATAGCACCAACCAGGGAAAAAATTTATGAGAAATATTCATACAGTATATCCATGTGGCCATTTAATGCAAAAAAAAGGTGAAACTATGTTGAGATAAATGATTATGTTTTCAATTATGAATACAAGGGAGTGTTAACCAAAAACAAAATGAGAAACACTAAATATTAAATAAAATAAACATGCTACAAAAATATTCTAAACATACTTGCAGTAGTTATCTTGCTTTGCAGTATGAGAAAGGGAGAAATAACAATCCAGTGTTGCTAGCAGTGTTACTGCTTTTTTATACTGATGGAAATTCTGGTTAAATTCCCTGTTTTTCCAAAATATAATAATAATTAGGGAGGTCTTGTTCAGAATCAAAATAAAATTTAAAGTATTTCATTTATAATAAACAAATTTATCAAACATGTCAATAATCTTAGAATAACCAAACTTAATAGGTTAGGCTAATTCAAGACCTTATTCAGTAAGTACAGTTCATAACCCTTATCTTTTCATTAAATAGAAATATGATGATGTAATATTGTCAGAGTAATGCTTTAAAAATGATTTTGGCTTTGTTTACATAGTAAAAATTACAATCATGAATTAAAAGTTTCTATTTTTTTTTAGTAAATATATTTGTTTCTTCACCTATTTTTCAGATTACACTTCTTGTTTTGTACTTACAAAAATCTTCATGTGTATTATAAATAGTCCTTGAGGGTGTCACAGACATTCTCTCAGGCATGACAAAGTGGGCTTGCTACCTGTGAGTCTAAAACACTGATGAAACTGATATTCAGGTGACATCTCAGTCAAGTATACCAAATTTTGGTGAAGTCCGGTTGTTCTGCGACAACCAAATCCTCTGCTTGCACTTTCATGATGGTGGGACCATAACTCCTGTGTGGAAGTCCTGAAATATAACATGATATACTGGAGGTAACCACCCAGATGTGAATTTCTGTAAGCAGGGGTCAAGATGTAGCAACCACACCACACAGAGGAATGCCACCCCCTCTGTGTTGCCAGTTAATATTAGGTGGTACATGACTCTCATCAACCCCTGTTTAGACTCCAGAGAAAAGCTCCAGCAAACCCCCATCTCTTCCATCATGTATGACTGATGTCTTTTGAAGTTATGATGGGCGTGGTAAGACCCAATCTTCCTTACATTTCGTGCATGTAGCTCTAAAATAGTGTTCACAGGCTGGCCACTATATAGTCCACCTGCCTGAAGCTACTGGTAACTTTCTAGTGGGTTGCCAGATCAACTAATGAATAATCTTGCTGCCTCTACTCTGCCAGATAGTGACTGGAGAGAGTCAAAGTAGTGTGTGTGTATGTGCAGTGATACTGTCAAGGCCACATTATGTCAAGGAGCTGGGTAGATTCTTGCCATTTGTACATCACATCCAAAAATTTCATTACTTCATACAACATGTTCTCCCCACCTTTTGTTACTACTGAATACATTATGAATAGCCAAACTCATAGAACAAACTTAACTACGAAAAGATCTAAACTTCCTCATTCATTCATTTTAAAAATATAAATGATCTTAGTCCCAATACCAATGATGTCCATTTCCACCTGCAGTCTGCCATGCCCCACTTACTTTTTCTGACAGAATCCCAATTATTAGTTGATTCAGCCACTGCTCATCTCAGTTATCCTAATTATACTAGAGCACTTTAAGGGCTTAAGCCTCAGGCTGCAAAAGAATTAGACAATATACAAGTTTGTGCAAATGCAGCATATTAGTATGCAGCAATTCTAAAAGAATTGCTAAAAACAGCATTGTTTTAGTTATATCTCATATCACGAGTTGCCATGATATTGCACTACTTTGACCCCCATCTCTTCCATCATGTATGACTGATGTCTTTTGAAGTTATGATGGGCGTGGTAAGACCCAATCTTCCTTACATTTCGTGCATGTAGCTCTAAAATAGTGTTCACAGGCTGGCCACTATATAGTCCACCTGCCTGAAGCTACTGGTAACTTTCTAGTGGGTTGCCAGATCAACTAATGAATAATCTTGCTGCCTCTACTCTGCCAGATAGTGACTGGAGAGAGTCAAAGTAGTGTGTGTGTATGTGCAGTGATACTGTCAAGGCCACATTATGTCAAGGAGCTGGGTAGATTCTTGCCATTTGTACATCACATCCAAAAATTTCATTACTTCATACAACATGTTCTCCCCACCTTTTGTTACTACTGAATACATTATGAATAGCCAAACTCATAGAACAAACTTAACTACGAAAAGATCTAAACTTCCTCATTCATTCATTTTAAAAATATAAATGATCTTAGTCCCAATACCAATGATGTCCATTTCCACCTGCAGTCTGCCATGCCCCACTTACTTTTTCTGACAGAATCCCAATTATTAGTTGATTCAGCCACTGCTCATCTCAGTTATCCTAATTATACTAGAGCACTTTAAGGGCTTAAGCCTCAGGCTGCAAAAGAATTAGACAATATACAAGTTTGTGCAAATGCAGCATATTAGTATGCAGCAATTCTAAAAGAATTGCTAAAAACAGCATTGTTTTAGTTATATCTCATATCACGAGTTGCCATGATATTGCACTACTTTGACCCCCATCTCTTCCATCATGTATGACTGATGTCTTTTGAAGTTATGATGGGCGTGGTAAGACCCAATCTTCCTTACATTTCGTGCATGTAGCTCTAAAATAGTGTTCACAGGCTGGCCACTATATAGTCCACCTGCCTGAAGCTACTGGTAACTTTCTAGTGGGTTGCCAGATCAACTAATGAATAATCTTGCTGCCTCTACTCTGCCAGATAGTGACTGGAGAGAGTCAAAGTAGTGTGTGTGTATGTGCAGTGATACTGTCAAGGCCACATTATGTCAAGGAGCTGGGTAGATTCTTGCCATTTGTACATCACATCCAAAAATTTCATTACTTCATACAACATGTTCTCCCCACCTTTTGTTACTACTGAATACATTATGAATAGCCAAACTCATAGAACAAACTTAACTACGAAAAGATCTAAACTTCCTCATTCATTCATTTTAAAAATATAAATGATCTTAGTCCCAATACCAATGATGTCCATTTCCACCTGCAGTCTGCCATGCCCCACTTACTTTTTCTGACAGAATCCCAATTATTAGTTGATTCAGCCACTGCTCATCTCAGTTATCCTAATTATACTAGAGCACTTTAAGGGCTTAAGCCTCAGGCTGCAAAAGAATTAGACAATATACAAGTTTGTGCAAATGCAGCATATTAGTATGCAGCAATTCTAAAAGAATTGCTAAAAACAGCATTGTTTTAGTTATATCTCATATCACGAGTTGCCATGATATTGCACTACTTTGACCCCCATCTCTTCCATCATGTATGACTGATGTCTTTTGAAGTTATGATGGGCGTGGTAAGACCCAATCTTCCTTACATTTCGTGCATGTAGCTCTAAAATAGTGTTCACAGGCTGGCCACTATATAGTCCACCTGCCTGAAGCTACTGGTAACTTTCTAGTGGGTTGCCAGATCAACTAATGAATAATCTTGCTGCCTCTACTCTGCCAGATAGTGACTGGAGAGAGTCAAAGTAGTGTGTGTGTATGTGCAGTGATACTGTCAAGGCCACATTATGTCAAGGAGCTGGGTAGATTCTTGCCATTTGTACATCACATCCAAAAATTTCATTACTTCATACAACATGTTCTCCCCACCTTTTGTTACTACTGAATACATTATGAATAGCCAAACTCATAGAACAAACTTAACTACGAAAAGATCTAAACTTCCTCATTCATTCATTTTAAAAATATAAATGATCTTAGTCCCAATACCAATGATGTCCATTTCCACCTGCAGTCTGCCATGCCCCACTTACTTTTTCTGACAGAATCCCAATTATTAGTTGATTCAGCCACTGCTCATCTCAGTTATCCTAATTATACTAGAGCACTTTAAGGGCTTAAGCCTCAGGCTGCAAAAGAATTAGACAATATACAAGTTTGTGCAAATGCAGCATATTAGTATGCAGCAATTCTAAAAGAATTGCTAAAAACAGCATTGTTTTAGTTATATCTCATATCACGAGTTGCCATGATATTGCACTACTTTGACCCCCATCTCTTCCATCATGTATGACTGATGTCTTTTGAAGTTATGATGGGCGTGGTAAGACCCAATCTTCCTTACATTTCGTGCATGTAGCTCTAAAATAGTGTTCACAGGCTGGCCACTATATAGTCCACCTGCCTGAAGCTACTGGTAACTTTCTAGTGGGTTGCCAGATCAACTAATGAATAATCTTGCTGCCTCTACTCTGCCAGATAGTGACTGGAGAGAGTCAAAGTAGTGTGTGTGTATGTGCAGTGATACTGTCAAGGCCACATTATGTCAAGGAGCTGGGTAGATTCTTGCCATTTGTACATCACATCCAAAAATTTCATTACTTCATACAACATGTTCTCCCCACCTTTTGTTACTACTGAATACATTATGAATAGCCAAACTCATAGAACAAACTTAACTACGAAAAGATCTAAACTTCCTCATTCATTCATTTTAAAAATATAAATGATCTTAGTCCCAATACCAATGATGTCCATTTCCACCTGCAGTCTGCCATGCCCCACTTACTTTTTCTGACAGAATCCCAATTATTAGTTGATTCAGCCACTGCTCATCTCAGTTATCCTAATTATACTAGAGCACTTTAAGGGCTTAAGCCTCAGGCTGCAAAAGAATTAGACAATATACAAGTTTGTGCAAATGCAGCATATTAGTATGCAGCAATTCTAAAAGAATTGCTAAAAACAGCATTGTTTTAGTTATATCTCATATCACGAGTTGCCATGATATTGCACTACTTTGACCCCCATCTCTTCCATCATGTATGACTGATGTCTTTTGAAGTTATGATGGGCGTGGTAAGACCCAATCTTCCTTACATTTCGTGCATGTAGCTCTAAAATAGTGTTCACAGGCTGGCCACTATATAGTCCACCTGCCTGAAGCTACTGGTAACTTTCTAGTGGGTTGCCAGATCAACTAATGAATAATCTTGCTGCCTCTACTCTGCCAGATAGTGACTGGAGAGAGTCAAAGTAGTGTGTGTGTATGTGCAGTGATACTGTCAAGGCCACATTATGTCAAGGAGCTGGGTAGATTCTTGCCATTTGTACATCACATCCAAAAATTTCATTACTTCATACAACATGTTCTCCCCACCTTTTGTTACTACTGAATACATTATGAATAGCCAAACTCATAGAACAAACTTAACTACGAAAAGATCTAAACTTCCTCATTCATTCATTTTAAAAATATAAATGATCTTAGTCCCAATACCAATGATGTCCATTTCCACCTGCAGTCTGCCATGCCCCACTTACTTTTTCTGACAGAATCCCAATTATTAGTTGATTCAGCCACTGCTCATCTCAGTTATCCTAATTATACTAGAGCACTTTAAGGGCTTAAGCCTCAGGCTGCAAAAGAATTAGACAATATACAAGTTTGTGCAAATGCAGCATATTAGTATGCAGCAATTCTAAAAGAATTGCTAAAAACAGCATTGTTTTAGTTATATCTCATATCACGAGTTGCCATGATATTGCACTACTTTGAATAAGTAACGCTTCACTTCATCAATAGAGAAGACTATTGTTACTTATTCTCAGCAGATACCACCACCCAGACGGTCATTTCGGGGCTATTTGGCCCTTCTTCAGTTTGCCCTGATAATGCAATGATGACAAAACAGTTATAAAGTATAACTCCACAATATGAGAGATGCTTGATGGTGTACAAAGTGAATTAGACTAGAGCACCTTAAAGGCTTAAGCCTCATGCTGTGAAAGACAGCATACAAGTTTGTGCAAATGCAGCATATTAGTATACAGCAATTCTAAAAAAAAGCTAAAAACAACATCATTTTGTTATATCTCACATTATGAATGCCTTCACAATGAGTTTCTATGATATTGCACTACTTTGAATAAGTAACGCTTCACTTCACCAATGCAGAAGACTATTGTTACTTATTCTCGGTGGATACCACCACCCAGATGGCACCATTCCAGGGCTATTTGGCCCTTCTTCGGTGGGTGGGGAGGTACCCTGGTGATGCAATGATTACAAAACAGTTGTGAAGTATAACTCCACAATATGAGAAATGCCTGAGTGTATAAAGTGAATTTGCATCACCAGAGTACCTACCCACCCACCAAAGAAGGGCCAAATAGCCCTGAAAAGGTGCCATCTGGGTAGTGGTATTTGCCGAGAATAAGTAACAATAGTCTTCTCCATTGGTGAAGCGTTACTTATTAGAAGTAGTACAATATCATGGCAACTCATTGTGAAGGTGTTTGTAATTATATTCCCAATATGAGATATAACTAAAACGATGCTGTTTTTAGCTTTTTTAGAATTTCTGCATACTAATAACGGCCTCCGTAGCCGAGTGGTCAGGAGTGGGAGTGCAGTAGCACACGCTCTTTGAGTAGACTGGGGTTCAAGCCCCTGACTGCTGAATATGGTCGATCTGCCAACCCGCACTGGACCAGCGTGGCAGATTATGGTCCATTTCCCTCAGCATGAATTGTTGAGGAGGCTTCCATCCTGCAGTGGGTTGATAATGGCTGCACTTTACCTTTTTACCTTTTAATATGTTGCATTTGCACAAACTTGTAAGTTATCCTAATTATTTGTTGTACAATTCCTTTAACTTCAAAGGTCATACTTGTGCATTTGTCCACTCTGATGTTCCTCATCAGAGACTTAATAATTTTGAATCTCCTCTTTTCAATTTTCTTTGTCTTAAAATCTCTCTATCTCCTTCTGTCAAATTCATCTGTTGCCTCTATCGTTCTCCCAACTCCACTAATCACTTGGAACTCTTTTAACTTCCTTTCTTTGAAACTTGGCTTTCTCCAGTCCAACTTTCTTAAGAGGAAAGTTGGACTGGAGAAAGCCAAGTTTCAAAATGAAAGCCAACTGGAGTTGTGAACATTAAAATCACAACTCCAGTTGGCTTCCATTTTCTAGTGAGACTGTGACTAATTTTGCAATTAGTCACAGTCTCACTCAGCTTATTCATTTACCTACCAGACAACCCCAACCACACACCAAACACCACTGATCTTTTTTTTTTCATGAATAACACTTCAAAGTACATGGCCAATGTTAGTGGTCCTCAGATTACAACTTAATGATGGTTTCTCTCACTCTCTCTATACCTCGTGGTCATTCTTAGACTTATGTTGTTCAAGATCAAGAAGTTCAAGATCTTAGACTCAAGTGCAGATCAAGAATAAAACTTTCAAAAAAGAACTTGTTAAAATTGTTGAAGAGGGGTATTATGTGTTATACTTCCCAACAGGTTTTTAACATAGATGAAGAAGGTTTGGAAACAAATGCCTAAAAGAAGTTTCATATTGAAAGAAGAAAAAAACATGCCAGGTTTCAAAGCGGCGAAGGATCGGTTGACTTTATTGTTAGGTGGTAACGCTGTGGGAGATTTAAAATTAAAACCTTTTAGTTTACCAGGAAGAGGGCCAAAGTACAACTCAAAATCGACCCATTTTTCATGATTAATTTCATCAATTAAATTAAATCAATTAAAATCAATTTAGATCAATTAAATTCATGATTTTAATTGGAATTTTAAGTTTAATTTTGATATGTAAGTAGTTACCATTAGATAATAGAAGAGTTAAAGCACCCTCGATAACAAAAGAAGTTCAGAAAGCAATTAGCCAAATGAAGAATGACAAGGCACCGGGAAATGAGTTCCAAGCAGAACTATGGAAATTCGGAAATTCTAATTTTATTTACAGGTAATATACCAGAAGACTGGAAAAGTGGAATAATAGTACCTATACACAAAAAAGGAGATAAAGAAATTTGTCAGAATTATAGACCCATTACCCTTTTAAACCATATATATAAAATATTTATAAGGATCTTACGAAATAGGATACTTAAAACATATGAAGAAACAATAGGGGAAAAACAAGCAGGATTTAGAAAAGGCAGATCAACAACAGACCAAATATTCACACTAAACATCATTGCAGAAAAATATTGGAATAAGAAGAAACCTCTTTATCTGTGCTTCATCAATTTCAAGCAGGCATTTGACTCTGTAAACAGAGAAAATTTAATGAAGCAACTACAAAAAATCCCACTTGATCATGAAATAATCATGTTTGTAAATAACTTCTACAAAAATACAATATCTATTTAATATCTACCTAGAAGAACTAATGAAATCAATTGAAGAAAAAAGAGGCACAATAATAAATGGAAAAAATATAAACCCATAAAATATGCAGATGATATTGTGATTTTAACAGAAACCAAACTACTAAAAGAAATATTAACAAACATCAATAAAGCAAGCAACAATTAGGGAATTAATATTAATATAAATAAAACCAAAGTAATGCAAATCGGAAAAAACATAGAAGACGTAAACATCCAAAATCAACAAATAGAACAAGTGTAAAAATTTGTATACCTGAGCTCTCTAATAACCGGAAACCTAAGTAATATTGACCAAATTAATCACAGACTGAATATCGGATGGACAAACATGAACAAACTCAAAAACATATGGAAGAGCAAAAAATTAAACTATATGAAACTGTCATCATACCCACAGCAACTTATGGATCAGAAAATTGGAGAATAAATGAGAAAGAAAGGCAAAAAAATAATGTCATTTGAAATGAGATGTCTGAGGAAAATCAATAAAACAAATTGGAAAGAACATAAAACTAATGAACAAGTAAGGAGAGATCTAAACTTTGAACACAGAATAATAGAGCAGATCTACAAAAAACAACTTCAGTGGTTTGGACATGTGAATGGGATAAAAGAACACAGGCTGCCTAATGTAGTACTGACAGGAAGAATTGGAGATAAGAGACCACCAGGAAGACCCAAAAGAGAATGGCTCCAATGCCTAAAGGAAAACACAAGCTTTCAGAGTTATCAACAAATGATGCAAGATTCAAGAGATTGACAACAATGGAGGACGAGATCTAAATAGGGACTCAACCCGTGCCAAACGGAAGAGTAGAATGATGAATGATGATGATAACTGACATTTGTGCATCTTTTCACAACCATTTATTACTGATTAGGAAATATCCTATGGTACCGACCACAACTCACAAATACATATTTTACATTATGGGAATGCAGCGCTCGCTTAGCGTGGATTCACTTAGCGCTTTTCCGGAACGAATTATCAGCGTTAAGCGGGGGTCACCTGTATATTGAAATCTCTGGCTTCATTTTCTGCCTATACCAAAACTGGCAACAACTGCAAAGTAGCTATTAATCAGTCGAAACTATATTTCAAACAGGCTAAGAGTCAAAAACTTGCATCTTATCCAAATGGTAGTCGAACATTCTGGTCTGTTTCCAAAGGTATAAGCGAGACCAAATTTCCTTGCAATAGATGACAAACTTTGTCCTGCTTTGTACTTCTTAATCATTTTCATCTTCATTTCTAAATCAATTTTGTTTTGTTTCCTGGCACTCCCACCACTTGCACTTTTCATTGGTCGCTTTTCCTTCATCATTGTAATACGTAAATAGGAATGAAGAGAAGTTTCTGAAAATTTGTTTTTTATATGATTGAAGATTTCAGTGAAGGGGAACACATTTCACCATAATAACGTAATAACCCAAACAATTAGAGCTATTGGTATTATCGCAAATGCAATAAGTTCGAGTTTACTACCAGTTTATAATAGATTGCGCTACCAGAAAGCCCAATAAACTGGAAAGTGCAAATTGTTTTATGGCAGTGACCTTCAGAAATGTGTTTTAGAAAAATATCACAAAGGCGTTCAAAATTGATTCTTATAACGAACATATGGTAACGATGAAAGTGTAGTGTAATTTCCATTATAAAAATTACCTTTTTTCAACTTCCAAGGTCATGAAATGAATTACCAAAAAAAAAAAAAAACCCAGTGTTATTGGATTCATATTACAATATTTTCACGATACCTCCATTTATTCCTACAGGATGCAAAATACGTTTCACGTTTTTTTTTTTTTTAAGTTTGCACCGACTGGCAAAAACTTACGTAAAGTCGAATTTCCGTAAGTTAAGTATTATGTAAGCCGGGGAGTGGCTGTATGGGGTCGCAAACTGTATTTAGTACAATACATTGCAGTATACATTTTTATTATCAGATAAACAAAATTCATTGAGAAATATTCATAGTGGCTGTATTTGTAGTGTAAAAATCTAACCATATGCAAGTTTTGTAACTTAGGTTTAAAAATTTTTAAAATAAAAATATATTCATCCACAGCTGAATTACATGCTTCTAAAACTTGGGATTTGAAAACTGCCCTGTATAATCAATTAGGTTACTAAACCTTAATTCCTACTATTATGAATATAATATTTTAGTTCCCCCACCCCTCCTTGGTCAACTTTTTGACTAAAGAGGAAGGGAAAAATACATTAGTCATAAATTGCTATACTAGAGCATTTAAAGAATTAGGTATAGTGGTCAACCCTATACTTATTCAAATTACAGAACTTAGTATACCTGCTAACATATTAACTTAAGCTGCATGCATTACAGAAAAATACAAACTACTATTATGTTCAATAACTATGTTTTGGTTAAAATCCTGCCTATCTCTTTTACCACACTGAAAAAAATAACAATAAAAATAAAATAAAGATGACCTACATTTGTGAAATAATATGTAATGCAGTAGTCTGACTAGTTAGTTCTAAATTTTAACAATATCCTTTAGCTAACAATAAAAACAATGCAAAATTGTTATTTTAAAATAAACAATTACTTTGGAGGGAAAAAATGCTATTACATTTACATGATTTAACATCACATCAAGAAAACACACCAAGTTCATCACAACTATCATATAACAACATGCCACCATATCACAAGTTTAAATCTTCTTATCCTAAAATTTGCTCAGATTGTGTTAGCAAAATTATTCTCACATGGATGAAATCCATTATTCCCCATTCCACTCTGAACTCTTGTTCTTTATCTAAACCAGTGCTGCTCAAATCTTTTATGCTGATGAAGGGCTGCACTGGAAGTTTTCTGAGACTGCAGGCTGGCTTAATATCATACTGTTTTGCTATGCAGGAGCAAATAAAAATGCATGGTGTCCTTAAAAAATAACTTAAACTTCAGCATTTAAGCTTAGTAAGAAAATATTTTTTAAAATTTATATTTAATTATGAATGTCAATAAAATAAAAAGAACTTTTACTATTTAAACATCTAGAAATAATCTCAAAGCACTTGCAGATGTGACACATGCATATCTAAACATTGAGGTACATACTTATATCTGAACAGCCCCGTAGCTAAATTATGTCATGCGAAGCTACAGTCCCATTTTTTTGTCATTAGGATGTCTATTTTTACTAGTGATCATTTTTAAATTTTTTTTTTTGTTGGCAGGTAAAATCGTGTTGAGGACAAGATATACTTTGAGTACCTCTATACACCTATACTTTGAATACCTCTGATTTAAACCATATTTTTTCAATAAATGTGCTACACGTGTTCTAAATAAAACTATAGCATATTGCAACTGGCTTGTATTCAAATCTATGGCTCCATTTTCTACCTGCAATAGGGCTCAAAACATTTGCAAATAAGTTATATAAATAAACCCAAACTTGATTTTGAAAAAGCTAAGAGTAAGAAACTTTACTCTTATGAAATGGTAGTCGAGCCTTCTGGTCTCTTGCCAAAGTTGCTACAACAAATTCTGTCCATCAGCACTGCTTCTCGGCCTTTTGGCTAAGATCAAAGTGCACTACTTTCACTGTTATTTCCAGATGATTCTACTGCATCTTCATCTAAAGATAATGACATTAGCATGGTACTTTTCTCTCTAATGCTTGCATCAATAATCTGAATAAATCTCTTTCTCCAATATGAAACATGCTTGATTTTCTGACAGAAAATAAAAAATTCTAATACCAAGAAGTCTCCAAATCGTGAAGACCTTTCTCTATCTACTCTTAAAATATGTACTTAAGAGTTTATTCCTGCTTAGTATCACCTTTTATTTACACTTTCATTTCATTTTAAAAATTAAAAATTCATTCACATGAAACCAATTCCTAAAAAAGATAAATGTCTCCAATCAAATTTTTTTTCCCTCAACACTTACCTCAACTCTTGGCAAAATAATTCAGAAATTGATCAAATGCCAACTTGTACAATGTCTTGAAACCTTCCATCTAATTAATGGTCATCAGGATGAATTCAAATATAATATCTTGACTTGTGTTACTCATCTTTGGACAAATTCTGTAGAAAAGTTTGGAAAAACTCAAGGAGTTTCCCTTGACATTTCTAAGGCTTCCAATCATATTTGGCATATGGTCTTCTAAGCAAGCTTCCACCTTATGGTCTTTCCATCTGATTATTACAACTGGATAGCGCGCGCGCGCGCGCTCTCTCTCTCTCTCTCTCTCTCTCTCTCTCTCTCTCTCTCTCTCTCTCTCTCTCTCCCCCCTACTCCTCAGAGTTGATAGAGTAAATGACTCTCTGTCTTTTAATTTCTCAACTAATGCAGAAATTCCCCAAGGGTGAAAGGGAAAAAAAGCCTTGGGGAATTTCTGCAATAGTTGGGAAGTTGGAAGACAGACTTTTCTCCTCTCCACTGGAGATCAGCATATAAGGAATGAATGGGTGGTGGATATTCAGTAAGTTGTAGCTCTTTGTGCAGCACATGGCTTATCAAATTTTAAAGTAGAATATAGCGTACTATTATAAACAGAACTATAGGACAGGGCTTAAAGTCAACAGAGGTAGGCCATTAATATAAAGGAGGAAAAGGAGAAAAGCTAGAGCAGTTTCTGTTTACATACCTTTTTGACAGATATTTTCACATGTATTTCCTGAAATTACAATCAACAGAAATCCAACAAGTTCCTTCACTTCAGTCTTCTGAACATCCACACATGATACCAATGGGTTCCAATACCTTTCAAGGGGTAGAATTTTTCTCAGCTTAGTCTGTGCTTGTTAACAGGAGAGACTGCTTCTACAGGGATGGGATACACTTAAATAGAAGGGGTGCAAGAATATTTGCTGATGCTATTGAGGCAGAGTTAGGTGGGTCGGAAAACTGCTAGCTTGGGGGAGGGGGGGGATACATGGACTAATAGATTAACAGTAGACACTGGCAGAGGTAAAAGTGATTCTCGCACTACTTCTATTGAAATGCAATTGAGCAGCAGCCTGGAAAGCAAGGCAATAGGGATTTCCAGGACTGCTGGGAGTCATAGTGGAACAAGTAAATACAAGGGCTGCATTAGGGTAACTAAGAGAAGAAACAGGTGCACACCAATGCTAGGAGTATAGTTAATAAATTCGATGAGCTTGAAGTGCTAGTCAAGACATCAAAGGCAGATATTGCACACAGACAAAAGCAGTGCAGAACTGGAATTTGGGGAGAACAATGTGTACAGAAAGGATAGACAGGATAGAAAGGGAGGAGGAGGAGGGGTTATGCTGTTAGTTAAGAAACACATAAAATCTAAGGAAGTGCATCCAATTGATGTTGGTCGACAATGCAATGTTGAGTCTGTTTGGTGTGACATAAGCACTGGGAAAGGAAAAATGAGAGTAGGTGTGCGTTATAGGCCAAATGAATCTGATGAGTATAATGAGCAATTGTGCAGAGAAATAGAGTGGGCCAGTAAATCAGAGTGTCTTATAATGGGGGATTCTAATTTCCGAGAGATTGACTGGAATTTGTGGGTTGGTCACTCACACACTAGCAAGGCTTTTGTGGATTTATTGGATGATTGTTTTCTACAGCAGCATTTTCGGGAGGCAACTAGAGGGAGTAATACTCTTGAACTGATTATCAGTAGTGATTCTTCATGCATCAAGAATCTGCAGATAAAGGAACCACTAGGTGGCAGTGATCACAGTGTGTCGAAGTGAGATTTACTCAAAGAGGTAACTACCATCAAGGGTAAAGAGAAGGGTTTTTGCTTTCGTAAAAGGTGACTACGGTGGTCTGAGACAGTATTTAAATTCTATACGGTGGGACCAACTGATAATGTTACCAACAGCAAATTCAAAATGGGAAGCATTCAAAGAATTAATCTTGGAAGCTACTAGGCTTTTCATACCAACTAAGAAATATTGTTCAAAATTTAGGCCTAAATGGAGGTCAGACGAACTAATTAGACATGTGACAGAGAAGAAAAATGCATGGGAAACATATAAATTAACATGTGACACAGAAGCCTATGATAGATATAAGCTGGTCTGTAACCAAGTTACAAAGGAGGTTAGGCAGGCGAAGGCAGATTACGAGAAATCTTTGGCAAAGGATGCAAAGAAAAACAGCCAATAGTTCTTTACTTATGTAAACTCTAGAAGGAAGGGGATGAATTAGATTGGTCCACTTGATATCCATGGTTCAACTGTTGATGATTCTACTAAGGTAGCTAACAAACTAAATGAATATTTTGCATCTACATTCACACATGAGGAGTTATTCAGGGAGGGGAATGCCAGAGGTGTATTCAACTCTGGCAGTAAGCTAGATAATCTTGTAATAACTGAGAGTAAAGTGGTGGAGAAATTGCTGAAGATAAACATATTTGTTGTTATTTGTTATTTAGTTTTTAGGAGCATTAGCAACTTAAGGCCATATTGCTCCGGGATATGCGGTGGTCATTCCCTGACCTTTCCGCATCCTCCGTATTTGGTGGTAAGATAAACATAAGAAAGGTACCTGGGGTGGATGGAATCAATCCAGTTATATTAAAGGAGACGGCAAAGGAAGTAAGCAAACCCTTAGCCATAATTATGAGAACTTCCCTGGACTCAGGGGAGGTACTCATGAACTGGAGATGTGCAAATGTGACCCCAATCCACAAAGGAGAATCAAAGCGAAACACAGGTAATTACAGACCTGTTAGTTTAACTTCTGTTCCTGGGAACTTAATGGAGGCACTGGTTAAAGAAGCATTGCAGGATCATCTAGAAAAGACTTCAGTTATAGCTCGGACACAGCAATGGTTTGTTAAGGGGAAGTCTTGTCTGACAAATATGATTGGATACTATGATATAGTCACAAAAGAACTGGATGCAAAGAATAACTTTGATATCATATATGCCCGGGATCCATAGCCAAGTGGGCAGGAGCGGGAGTGCGGTAGCACATGCTCTTTGAGTAGACTGGGGTTCAAGCCCCTGACTGCTGAATACGGTCGATCTGCCAACCTGCATTGGACCACAGTGACAGATTATGGTCCATTTCCCTCAGCATGAATTGTTGAGGAGGCTTCCATCCTGCAGTGGGTTGATAATGGCTGCACTTTACTTTTACTTTTTATTTGGATCTTAGAAAGGCCTTTGATACTGTTGCACAAGGAAGACTGCTGCACAAAGTAGAGCAGTGTGGCATTAGAGGCAAATTGCTGCTAGGGATAAAGGGATGGTTGAGTGGGAGAAGACAGTGTGGTAATCAATGGACACTGCTCTTCGTGGACTAATTTTATTAGTGGAGTCCCTCAGGGTTCAGTGTTGGGTTCATTGTTGTTTTCTGTATTTATAAATGATATTCATGATGGTATATCAGGCTAAATGTCCAAGTTTGCAGACGATACGAAGGTTTGCAGGGTTGTTAATGACACTAATGACACTATGCTTCTGCAACAGGATCTGGAAATGATGAGCAGATGGGCTGAGAGGTGGCAAATGAAGTTTAACATTGAGAAATGTAAAGTACTACATATGGGAAGCAGTAATCCCAGAGTAACATATCAACTCGGTGGTACCACACTGACAGTGGTAGAGAATGAAAAGGACCTGGGGGTAATTGTGCAGGCAGATATGAAGTTTTCTGAGCAGTGCAGATGATCTGCAAGAGTAGCTCATGGTGTCTTGTCAATGATATACAGGAATATTTCTAGCAGGGATAAAGAGGTGATTATCCCCTTGTATAAGGCAATGGTCAGGCCACACCTTGAGTACTGTATACAGGTCTGGAGGCCTCATTTTAAGAAGGATGTAGAGCTGTTGGAATGAGTACAGAGAAGGGCAACAAGATTAGTGAACGGAACAAAGGGTTGCTCTTATGAAGAAAGGCTTAAGTTTTGCAAATTACAGTGTCTGGAGACTAGGCACCTGCGAGGTGATCTGATTGAGGTGTATAAAGCCTTGAATGGTTTGAGCATGCTCAATGCTGATGGGATTCTTCTTGCTCAGAATAATCACCTGAGAGGGCATAAATTCAAATTGAGGATAGATAGTTGTAGGATAGATGTGCGGAAGTTTGCCTTTAGCCAGTGGGTGGTGGATTGCTGGAACAAACTTCCATCTGTCATTGTAGAAGTTGATAGCTTAAACAGATTCAAGGCAGAACTTGACAAACATTTGAAGCGAGGGGGATGGGTGAAATAAGGGATTTTTTTTGCTTTTTTTTGGCTGATGCTATATAAGCTTGCTTTCTTACATCATGTGCCCTTGCTAATGCTAAGTTCATGGTCATCACAAAAAATAAATAAATAAATAAATACTAAAAACTTAACAGTAAATTTATGGCAAAAAATGCTAACTCATTAAATATAGGCCCCACTTAAATATTGGTTTTTACTTACTTAAGAAACGACGACCATGCTTCATTACAATCTTTTCTAAGTTTTTCTCGGTGCTGTTGTAATTCTGAAAATAATTTTTCAACTTCTGGTGAACGAAACCGAGAGACTTGCTTGGTTCTGGAAGTCACAGAAACAAACTTGTAAATTCCACCTTGAGTTAATGTTCAACTTAAAAAGATTTTACTTTCACTATTGTATGCACAGTTACAAATTAGCAAGCACACTGCCTTCAGCATTTGCATCCATCTACACATAATCATTGAACTCCCAACAAATGTATTTTTATGAAAGTTTAATTTTGTCTTTGCTATTCCAAATGCCATTGAAAACTGAATAAACAGAAATCTAGCATTCTTCTTTTTTTTTTTTTTTTTTTTTACTATATATCCTGAATCATTTATTTTTTTATATTTAAATATGTTTTGGTTATATTCAACAGCTTTTGGTTAAATCTATTTAGGTAAAACACATACCTAGCTTTCTTTAATTATGGAAAATCCTTTGACACATTTTAAGATTACATCTATAATCTTAAAGTGCATGCATTGCGTTCATTATTTCATTAATTTAAATAACACTACCAAACAATTTTAAACTTTTTTTTTATAACATGAACGAAATCAAATGACAGTAGAAAGTTTGTAGCACGTCACATTTTCATGTTATGGCTTCATGCCCCTTTTTTTTTTTCCAAAAATTGTGAATTTTTACTTATCTAAATGTACTTGACTACTTTTCTTGTAAATTAATTGCTTGAAATAGAAATGACAACTAGTAAACATTCCAAATGGATAAAAAATAACATATTTAAACTTTATAAACACCTATTTGGATTTAAGTAAGCAATTAACTCACAAAAGTGGAAGCAAAAATAGGAAATTGCACTACTTAGTCCTTAGTAGTTATTTTTTCCTCTTATGAGCAGAATGGTCCTCCCTTATCGGAAACGAGCAATAGTCAACCATCACTGCTGGATCCCATCGTCCTTGACACCTCTGCTCCATTGTGTGGATATCTTGGTGGAATCATTCCTCCTGCTCTTCACTGACAGATCCCAAGTTGTCCAGAAAGAAGTCCAAGTTTAAATGTAGGAAATGTATTTTCAGCGACATTCAGCATCCTAACTTTTGATAGTTATGCAACAATTCTTCTATCAGCTCTTTATAGTTCTCTACTTTTTTTTATTCCCTAAAAACCTGCTAAAAACAGCTCTGAAGGATTTCCATGCAGCTAATTCAGTGGCATTAAGTTTAGTTTCAAAGATTTTATCCTTTAAAAGAAGTCTAATTTGTGGGCCTACGAATATACCCTCCTTCAACTTTGCATCACTAATTTTTGGAAACTGGCTTTTTAAGTACTTGAAACCACTATTTTTGCCCAGAGCTTTTCAAAATTTTTCACGAGACCCAACTTAATGTGCAAAGGCAGGAGAAGCACCACATCAAGTTTCACTAAAGGTGCATTTGATGTTGAGTTTCCCAGAAACATATTCTTCTGTGATTATATTCTTTCAAAATATAATGCTGTTCTACTGCTCAACTATCCCATAAACACAAGGAACAACAAAACTTAGTAAAACCACCCTGTAGTCCAAGCAACAAAGCAATTACTTTTAAATCACCACAGATTTTCCAACAATATTTCTTATAGCTTAAGGCATTTAATAGCAATGACATGCCATCATAGGTTTCTTTCATAGCCACTGAGACCAGCATAGCAAAACTGCTTTTAAATTGGTTTTAGAAGAATTGATGAATAATCTCCATTCTTCGGGATTATGTTCAAACCCTAGTTCATCCATCAACCCATTTACATCTTTGCAGACACAAAGAGAACCTTCCATTTGATAATAACCCGCAAACTTTTCATTTCAGTTCTAAAGACAGAAATCCTTGTGGTTTTTGCCAGCAAATTCCACTGTTGCAATCAAGATCCTAACAGTCAGGCTGTTGCTTTGAAAGATTTAAATCCGTAACCAAATCATTAAGTTCACTTTGCTCAATCAACTCCTTAAATGCCAATCTCCAGGTAATTCTCCAGTGGGCAAAGAAACTTTTTACTGTCATATTCTTACTCAGCACATAGAAATTAACAAAAAATACTTACTTTTGTCCATGTTAGCAAAACCTTGTTGACCAGTGTAATATTCATTAATTCACAATAACAGAAAGCAGCACCAAACTAATGATATATATAAATATGTTGACATTTTCTTCAGTGGACATGTCAGTTCCATATTCTAAAGTAATTGCATGTAATTACATTTTTACCTATTGATAACTACTCAGTTTTTCCAACTCTTTACTAATTATAAAGAAATGAAGTCGGCAAGTAAAAATAAAGCCTCAACTTTTAACACTGAAAGCATAGCATATTCACATTTAGTTAGATTGCCCGAACACGGGCATGTATTTACACAAATATATATTCAGAAAATATTTTGTCACAAAATAGATATATGATCTGCACTTCTTCATATTTATTATTGTCTTAAAAATTACTGTCATATTTATTCAAATCAATAAATGAAATACCTGTACCATATCATAGAGAGAATTATTGGAAAGCATGTGAGAAAGTGCATATAAAAATGAAATCAAAAAGAGAAAAGCAGATTCAGATTAATAACACAAAGTTTGTTTGACTGTATAAATGCCTGAACAACAACAAGCAAAACCATTTTAAGTGGCAAGCTTTTATTTGCTTGAATTAAAGTTATTGTTTCAAAAGAATTCAGAGAGTATAAAAAATAAGTCTAGTCATCAAGTCTTGCATTAATATTATGCCACGCAAAATTACCTACTGTTTGGTTTTTTTTTTTTTTTTTGGTTTTTTTTTATGAAAACCACAAACACTAGAGATATTAGAACCTATAGTACTTAGAACTATGCTTGGGTTGGAGGTTGAGAAGACGAAAGAAGATATTTGTTGACATTAGACTTGAACTTCTGCACACTGTAATTTTCAGGAAATGCATATAAAGGAAGGTTGTTCCAGAAAACAGCAGTTGAATGAATAAACAAGGAAAATGAAAAGTTGGTTCTGTGAGTTTGAAGTTTTTTTTTTTTTTTATGAAAACCCCAAACTCGAAAGGTATCAAAACCTATAGTACTTAGTGCCGTGCATGGGTTAAAGGGGAAGTATGGGGGAGGGGGATGGACAGTAAATGGATGTTGGCTGGTGGCGGTGGCACCTGTTCGGACTGTTTTGAAAGAGAGAGCGGGAATTATAGAAGCCAATTCAGAAGAACGGTGCCCATGGAATTAAAGGCATGCAGCAGAAACAGTACGTCTATGAGACAGCGAGCGAAGAGACACTGTTAGAGATGAGTCATTAATTAACCTAACTGCCATCTTCCAAATAAAATCTAGAAGCCTGAGAGAGGTTTTGGGGGCACCGCCAAAGATGTGGGAACAATATTCCATGGCAGGGCAGATTTGCGATTTATACAGAGTGAGCAGCTGTTTGGAAGAAAAGTAACGCCGAAAGTTTTTTAGATGCAGAGGAAGCAATATTTGTAATGTGCTTGTGCCAAGAGAGAGAGAGTAGAAGTCAGGATAATCCACAAAAGAGATATATCAAATTGCCTAGAAATTGGAATGTCACCAAAGGTAAGCACAGGAGTAGAAGAATCCTTTTTGCGAGATATAAGACAAGACTGAGTTTTAAAAGGATTGAAATTAACTAAGTTGTCTTAGCAAAAAAGAATTGGTAGCGGATATTCGAGAAGTTGAAGCAGATTGAGCAGGGCAAGGTCTCTCAAAATGAAAAGTGGAATGCAACATGCTCTCAATGGCAAAACTATGGATAGGATTTCCAGTCAATGGAAGAAGGTCATTAATATACAAGAGGAAAAAAGTGGGTGAAAGAACTGAATCTTGGGGTACACCAGCATTAGTGGAGAAGTTAGAAGACAAAAAGCTATCTACGATCACCCTCAGTGAGCGATCAGAGAGAAAACTGGATAACCAATTACAAAAAACAGTTGGCAAACCATAAGATGGAAGCTTGTTTACAAGACCTATATGCCAAACATGATCGAAAGCCTTAGAGATGTCAAGAGCAACTGCTTGTGTTTCTCCAAACTTTTCCATTGAATTTGTCCATAAACAGGTAACATAACTCAGAATATCACCAGTGGATCGACACTGACGGAATCCATACTGGCGATCGTTGATCAGAAAAAAGTTTTCTAGGTAGGTAGTTTAAGAGATGGCAGTTAACAGATTTCTTCATTACTTTAGAAAGAGTAGAAGTAATTGAAATGGGACGATAATTGGATGGGAGGGATTTGTCATCCTTTTTAGGAACTGGCTGGATATGAGCAAATTTCCAAGCAGAAGGAAAAACACCTTTGGAATAAGAAAGTGAAAAAATGTGGCAAAGAACAGGAGTAAGTTCAGGAGCACAGGTTTTGAGAACAAGTGGAGACATACCATTGAGACCTGGAGCTTTCTTACCATCAAGATTCATCAAAATCCTTCTGACGGAAGACCACAGGAGGCATTGAATGGAGTGTGTTGGGAATGGTGGAAGGTGTTTTACCAAGATCATTAATACATGAGTTGGAAGGAAAATGGGATGCTAGCAGGTCAGTTTTATCCTTGGCTGAAGTGACAACAGAACCATCTGGTTTTGACAGAGGTGGAAGCAGAAATGGGCAAAAGCTGCGGCAATAGCTTTGGCAAGAGACCAGAATGGGATGCTCGGCCACCATTAGGGCAAAAAGCAAGTTTTCTACTCTTAGCCTATTCAAAATCTAGTTTGGACTGATTAATAAACTGCTTTACATTTATTATGAGCTTTGGTGTAGGCAGAAAATGAAACTGAAGAATTGGAAACAAATCAATTACGAGATGCAACGTTCTTCTCTTTAACAGCCTTAGCACATTTATTGTAAAACCAAGGTTTAGATAAAGGATGAGATTTTAAAGTGGAGTGTGGAATAAAGGATTCCATTCCTACAAGAATAATTTCACTGACAAGATCTGAGCAAACATTGACATCAGAAGTTTTTAAACAGTAGTCCGACCAAGGAAAAGAAGAAAAGAAATCTCGCAGGTCATCCCATTTTGCATTCTTGTAATGCCAAACAATACGAGGTTGGGAATAGCCATGAGATAAAGGCTCCATTGCAGAAGAGAATCGCCAAGTTGTGATCTGAGGTGCCTAAAGGACCACTCACTTCGACCGTGTACTTGTGAGAAAAAGATCAAGCATGTTGGCTGTATGGTTAGGATTGTCTGGTATTCTTGTAGGTAAATGAACAATCTGTGCAAGGTCAAGTAATTGCAAAAGCCTCAGCATCTCAACCAGCTGGGTCAGTGTGACTAGAAAACGGAAGCCAGCTGGAGTTGTGAACATTAAAATCACCAAGGAAAATTACCTCATGTTAGGAAAGTTGGACTGGTGAAAGTCAAGTTGCAAAGAGAGGAAGTCAAAGAGCTCCAAGTGATTAGTGGAATTGGAAGAACGGTAGAGACAATACATGAATTTGACAGAATGAAATAGAGAGATTTTAAGCCAGAGAAGATGGAAAAGAGGAGATTCTAAATTACCAAGTCTCTGACAGGGAATATTGGAATGGACATATGCACAAGTACCACCTTTGGGGAGAAAGGAATCATACAGTGAATAATTTGTACAACTGAGATGAGCAGTACTTGACTCAACCGATAACTGAGATTCTGTCAGAAAAAGTACACGGGGTTTGGCAGATTGCAAGTGGAAATGGACATCGCTGAGATTAGAATTGAGACCATGTATATTTGTGAAATGAACTAGGAAGTGTTTGGGAGGTTTAGATCTTTTCGCAGATAAGCTTACTCTATTAGTTTGACAATTCATGGTGTATTCAGTAGTAAGAAAAAGTTGGGGGGGGGGGCATGCTGTATGAACTAATGAAATTTTTGGATATGGCATACACATGGTAAGAATATACTCAGATACTTGAAATAACGTGGCCTCGACAATGGTCCCCACATACACACTAATTGGACTCCCTCCAATCACTATCTGGCAGAGTAGAGGTAGCAAGATTATACACTAGCTGTTCTGGAAGCCTCCTAAAGAGTTACCAATAGGTTCGGTCCAGTGTACTAACTAGCGGCCGGCCTGCGAACACCATTTTAGAGCTGTACCCTCAAAATGTAAGGAAGATTGGCTCTCGCCATGATGTTCATCATAACCTCAAAGGTCATCAGTCATACTGCGTGATGGAAGAGATGGGGAATGGTTGACCGGAACTTAGCTCTGGAGACTAAACATGGGTTCCACCACTTCAAGTCTTCAATAAGCAAAGTGGTGGTATTGCACCGGTTGATGAGAGTCATCTACCACCTAGTTAGTTATCTTCAGTATGACATGCTTTCATTAATAAAAAATCAAAATGAATAAACAGTAAAAAAGAAAACTTCCAACAATCATTTAGAATAACTCACCACAAGTTGTCTCAGTACTGTTTCTGCTTCTTAAGTAGATGTATGTTGCTATTTATCTGATAAACACATCACACCAAGGTATGGATGGTATGGATGGTGACCCTGGCATCCATACCGAGGTAACTCCTGGCACCTTGGTTCACAATATGAGATTGATGCATTTTCTAATAAACTTAGTTTACTCTCTGCTACATACACAACTGAGGCTTCTGCCAACTCATGTATAGTAATGTTTTACAGTTCATATTAGGTATAATATAGTTTATATATAACAACAGAGTTTACAGCAAGCACAATTCACAAGTTTACACAAACAAAGTTTTCATAAATGAATTAGTATATATATATATTCTAGGTTGTGCAACCATGGTCTACATCAAGATCAAAATTAGCATTATTCCAGAGTTTCATTAATGACAATCAAATTTCAGCAGTCTTCAGCATCCATGGCTGAAGTTAACTTAGGTGAATGACAAATATTCATAAAGGCATTTGATTGCAGAGATGGGAAGGTCACAATCCTACTGTATAATCCAACTGTAAGACTGCATTTTGCATATTGTGTCCAAATATGGAGACCACAACTAAAAAAAGATATGAGTTTCCTGAAAAGGTTGAAACATGGCAAATGCACAAATAAGCGGGCTACAAGAATTTTGTAAATAGGTACCTTAGAAAGATATGATTCAGGTCTATAAGGTTCTGAGAAGGGGACAAGTAAAATGAATGAAGGTGAAATTTTAATGGTTATTAATGATACTAGAACTAGAGGCCATAAATTCAAATTACACGAGAAAAGGTAGACATTGCCAGCAAGTTATTAATTACTGAAGTGAGTAACCTGCAAAAATTACTGAGATTAACAGCTTGAGGAAATTCAAAAGTCAGCTGGAGCAGTATCTATATAAAGGGTGAAACAGTTTTTTTTTTCTCTCTCTCTCTGATGATGGCATAGCAGAAAGTCAGGCTTCCTTGCACTCTGTTGCCAATACTAAGTTTTCATTTAGCCAATAAGTTGCTAATCACTGGAATAAGTTGCCACCATGAGTGACAACTTATTCCAGTGATTTGGTTTACAGCTCAACCAGTACTTACAAGATAAGAGAATCACATAGGTAGTTTTCTAGCCAGTGCAGCAAAAGTCTGGCTTTCTTGCTCCATATGGCCAATAATAATATTAATACTAAAAACACTTAAAAAACTAACTTACCCATTTATCTTCAGCCAATCATTAGGTACAAGAGACAAAGAATCATTGCGAACTTCAATCAAATACTGAAATGATTTTATAAATGGCATTTAAATAAAAAGGTCTACCTATAAACAGTCAGTTAAGCTCAAATTATATGGATGTTAGCAGTGGACCTAAAAATTATTGAAGGATAAGTTATTATGGAAGTAAAGATCATAATTTTACACAGATTAGAAACACACAGTAAAATTCTAACCAACATACAGGTATTCAAGAGTACTAATAGCAATTATTAGTATTCTTGTTACAATTATTAGCAAATACAAAACTGTTTGGTAAAATATCCTTTCCTAAATATTTGATCTAATACGCCCTGAACTGTAGAGCTCAATTAGACATTATTTTTGATATTAAATCAACTTCTGATAACATCTCAATTCCAAACTGCTATACATCTTGAAAAAAATTCTTAAAAACATAAAATCAAATAATTTGATTATTAGATATAGTTAGCTGTACTGAATATCATATATAATTAAACATACTGTCCACAATTTAGACAAAGATTCCAAAAACCATGCAAATATTCTATGCAAGGAGGAGTGCACCTGAGGGTGGGATAATGTCAGCCACCCTTTCTCAGTTATCCTAAAACTATCCTTAGCAATGAACCCAAATTTCAGCTCTTATGCTAAACCCTAAACAGAGTAAATCAATCAATAAAGAAACCTGTATATATTTTCAACAGCTAATAAACTATCAACAGATAGCTGGACTTCAACTAAATACCAAGTCAGCCTGCATGACAATCATGAAGAGGAAATTCAAAGACAACGTCCAGATTAATACTGATGGTGAAAGCATCTGGAAAGTTTCATTCCATATGGACCTAAGGGTAACCTAGGGTTCAATGGAATGAAACTTGTTGCTGTTGTTGTTTTCATCCATTCAGTCACAGCCGACTTTCAGAGACTTTATGGGCAAGCTGCCTCCATGCTGTCCAGTCTTCAACAGCTTCTTCCAAGTCCTTCATGCAAGTGTTGCTCTTGATTGTGTCAAGCCAACAAGTTCTTTGCCAACCTCTTCTCCTTGTTCCACTGACCTTTCCTAGCATTATCAATTTATTCTTGAGCTCATTCATAAAGTTCATAAACCTAGAATAAAAACCTAAATTTCAAAGAATACTACCTAAAGGCCAAGAATAAGACCTATGATGCATTCTGGACAGCTATCTGCCTTGACACAGCATTTGCAGCCACATTATTAAACTGATCAGATAATACAATAAGATTTATCTTACAATTACTCTGTTTCTGAAATCTAGTCCTCTGAACCTGCCTCCTACAGCAACAAATTTCTAACAATAGATGTTGACTACTGTGATGGCTGAAACATTTGGGAAGGGAACTCATTTACCAGATGCAATATATACACTGCATCTGTCAGGGTAGTCTAATTTTTTATTAGTTTTTTTTGTTTGTTTATTTTTTGCTGGTACCTCTGGTTTCTGGCCATTTTAGTGTTATGTAATATCACAGTGCACCACAGTGAGGTGCACTATGATGTGTTCAGGAGCTGGCCTAGATAATATAAAACACAAAAAAAGAGGTGCATGTGGAGTTAACTGCCCTTGAAAATGAGTCACTAAATATAAAAGAGTCTGTCCAGAAAATCAAATAATCTGATTATTAGATATAGTTAGCTGTACTGAATATCAGATATATTAGATATAATTAACTGTCCACAATTTATATACAAATTCGCTTTCCAGATATGCTTTCAAGGACAGCAACAAAAAGGAGTGTTAACAACACAGTTATGAAGTCATGCAATAGCACTCAGTTAACAATGGGCCATGAATTTTTAATGATGGTGTCTGGATTTAAACAAAATGTTTAACAGAAAACATGTACACAGTACTACTGGAATATGGCTAAAGAGTAAGTGTTCATGGCTTTTGTAAACATCTGTTAGAGACACTATGAATTATACAATGGCTGTGTAATTAAAAGATTTCACAGTAGTGATAAAATGTTTTACCAGAACAGCTGCCTATTAGCAGCATTAAAATATTTTCACTGAATGAAAGAGTTATAAAGAGGTCTGATCTATAAATGGCATCAATGAAAAGTGAAATCCAAGTAAAAAGGATATGAGTGTGAACAGAAATCTATTCCAAAAATACAATTGTAGTAACAAAAAAGGATGTACAAGGAATCAGCAGCAATGCATGGTATTACTTAGCTAGCCAAATTCCATACTTTAAAAGGACATGAGCAAAACGCTATTATCTGCATAACATTAGAATGCTCGGTAAACTTCTCACATCACATAATGGTGCAACTTATTGAGCAAACAGAAGTTGACAATGGATGGTTATGAAACATTTTATGGAGTCGATTTGGGTAAAATAATAATTTTATTATTAAATAAAAGCCTAATAATAATATAATAAAATAATAACTGCAAAACACAGAGTGATTATAATTCATATTTGGCAGACACTATGGAGATAATACAGAAAATTAAAAAAACATATATACATATATTTACAGGTGACCCCTGCTTAACGCTGATAATTCGTTCCGTAAAAACAGAGCGCTAAGTGAATCTGCGCTAAGCGAGCACCGCATTCCCATAAGGTAACATATGTATTTGTGAGTTGCGGTTGGGCCATTGGATATTTCCTAATCAATAATAAATGGTAGTGAAAAGATGCACAAATGTCGGTCAAAATATTTAATATTCAAATATTTGTACATATAAAATATTCTGCATTACATACGTATATAATTATGTAACTACTAACGTATAAAAATTAAACTTAAAATTCCAATTAAAATCATGAATTTAATTGATAAATTTAATCATGAAAAATGCTTCGATTTTGGGTTGAACTTTGGCCCTCTTCCAAATACAGTAATACCCCGACTTATGCTACCCCGACTTACGCGAACTCGGAGTTACGCGGTTCTTGATTTTTTCGTTTGGCAACGCTGCCGCCCACTATCTTCAAGGTCGTTTTTCATATGTTATCGATATACGGTGCGTTGGCGGAGAATGAGAGCGAAAGATGAACAAAATTCAACTTTGCTGCTTTTATGTTTTTTATATCAGTGAAGGGGAAACTCATTTCACCATAATAACGTAAAAACCAACACAATTCCAGCTATCGGTATAATTGCAAATGCAATTAGATCGAGTTTACTACCAGTTTATAACAGATTTCACTACCAGAAACGCAACTGGATTTTTATTATTTTATGGTAGTAACCCCTAGAAATGTGAGGTTTTAAGTGTATCTCTGCCTTTATGGTGTTGTTTATTCAGTTGCTACATGTGCGCAGCTTTGTTTATGCGTATCAAGCGTGCCTCCTCGTTTTGTAATTGTGCTTTATTCCCTAAAAATGAGTAAAATACTTAATTAAAAGGTGTGAAAAGGAAGCGTCCTGGTGAAGACACTGCAGATTCAGAAAGAAAAAGAAAAGCAATTATCGATAAACAGAGGCGGACTGGATCAAAAATTCTTACCCGGGAAAATTTATAGTGGCCTCATACTATGGTTTATGGCCAAAATCACACTGGCCCACCGGGGGTTTCCCCGGTAAGGCTTATGGCCAGTCCGCCTCTGTTGATAGAGAAAAAATATGAAATTGTGAAACGCTTTGAGCGAAATGAAAGACCATGTGATATTGCACGTGCTACAGGCCTAAATGAAGCAACGGCGAAAAGCGCATGACAATTGCAAACTTGACAGGTTGAAAATTGAAAAGGGCTCAATTGTAAAGGGCTTAATTTTAGAAAACATAGACTCCAACGAAGAACGCGTTATAGCTACAAAGTAAGGAATAAAAAAATTATTAGCTTGCTACGAAGAAATTCTGCGTGAAAAAAAGAAGGCGCTGTGTCGTCAGACGAATTTGTTAGATTTTATGAAGCCATCGACATCGAAATAACTTTTTTACATAAGTCATTTGTTTTTTTAATACATATTTTGTATTAATATGTATAAAGAACTGCAATTTTATTAATATTTTTCTTCTAAACTAGTGTTTTTGTTAGTCCTTGGTCCCAATTAAGCAAAATTTATATGTATTTATATGCAAAGTTGTACCCCGACTTACGCGAATTTGACTTACGCGATTTTCGTCGGACCCACCTATCGCGTAACTTCGGGGTATTACTGTAAACTAAAAGGGATATTAATTTTAAATCCCCCGCAGCGTTACCACCCAATAATGAAGTCAACCGATCCTTCGCGTCTTTGAAACCTGGCATGTTTTTTTCCTTCTTTCAATATGAAACTTCTTTTAGGCATTCGTTTCCACAAAAGTCCTGCTTAATCTGTTAAAAACTTGTTGAGAAGTATAACACACAATACCCCTCTTCAATAATTTTAACAAGTTATTTTTTGAAAGTTTCGGCTCCTTGATCTGCCCTTGCGGCTTCTCCCTGGATTTTAAATCTATTCAACCAGCTCTTACTAGTTTTAAATGGTTCCACATTTTTTTTTTTTTTTTTTTTTTTTAGGTGAGTTTTCTTCAGATCACTATATTGGCTAATCTCTCCCTCTCTTTTTTTATAATATTTAACTTAACTGAATTCTGCATTGGATATTATCTTCAATAAAATTAGTTAGTCTTTCCATTTCAATCCTAACAGCTGGCCTAGCCCTAGTTGCTTGCTGTGGAACAGCTATCTTTCCCGCTGCTAAAATTAATTCTTTATTTTGTTTTATAATTGGCCTTATACAGTTAAACTTGCAAGTCCTAAATTATGGCACACATCCGCTTGTCTTTGACCGGAATCGATTCGCTTCAAAATGTCTAATTTAATTTTCAAATTCAGTCTTTTTCTTACATTTATAGTCTTCGTACTGCATCCAGACGTTGTTGCTTTTTCATTCTTATCAGCCATTATTAACTCTTCGAAAATGGAACTGCATTGGTTGCATTAATTGTGATACAATGTTCAAGTAAACTGTCCATTTCGCACCATGTCTAATACTGTACTGAGTGATGACTAGACTTCGAATAAATGCATATAACGCAAATATTACAAGCAATAAACTTGATCATTTTTTAAAATGTTGATCTCGTAACTACGTAACAAGTGACTGTACTGCAATAAATTAGCGTGCGAGAAAATTTCACTGAGCGTGGGAAAATTTCTCAAGTCGGCGTGGGAAACATTTTAATGCTGTTTTGCTATTCATTTTTAAGCTATCGACTCCATAAATAAAACGATTTCGTTAAATATGCCAAAAATGAAATCTGTAAATGAGCGTTATAGTGATCTGTGACAGCGTTATAGTCAAATACGGGTTATAATATATGAACAGCGTTATAGCGAATCAGCGTAAATTGAACCGCGTTATAACGGGGGCCTGCTGTACTTATAAAATTCATCAACTATTAAATATACACCGCATGGTTAACTGCTTAAAAATAAGTCACATATTGGGTATAAAACTGCAGGGAAACAATACAGCAAAAAGAGGGCATGAAAAAGGCATTAGCATTAGTAAAGTCATGTGATGCAAGAAAGCAAGCTTATACCCCATCAGCCAAAAAAAAAAAAAAAAAAAAAAAAAAAATTTCACACATCCATTTGCTCTAAAATTTTGTCCAGTTCTTCCTTGAATTTCTCTAAGCTATCAACTTCCACAACAACAGATGGAAGTTTGTTCCAGCAATCAACAACCTGCTGGCTAAAGGCAAATTTTCACACATCTATTCTACAACTGACTTTCTTCAATTCGAATTTATGCCCTTCAGGTTGATAATCTGAGCAAGAGGAAGAATCACATCAGCATTGAGCCTGCTCAATCCATTCAAGGCCTTATACACCTCAATCAGATCACCTAGTAAGTGCATAGTCTCCAGATGCTGCAATTTGCAGAACTTAAGCCTTCCTTAGTAAGAGGACCACTTTGTTTCCCTCATCAATCTTGTTGCCCTTCTCTGTACTTATTCTAGAAACTCTATATCCTTCGTAAAATTAGGCCTCCAGACCTGTATGCAGTACTCAAGGCGTGGCCCAACCATAGCCTTATATAAAGGGACAAGCCCCCATGACCTGCTCTGGCAGCCTGTTTGCACTGCTCAGAAAACTTCATATCTGATTGCACAATTACTCCCAGGTCTTTTTCATTCTCTACTACCTTGAGTGTAATACCGCACAATTGGTATGTTTCTCTGGAGTTACTGCAGACTCTCGATTAACCGGGAAGCGGATTAACTGGAAAACTTCAAGACTCCAAATTAAAAAAAAAAAAATCAACCAGAAATCAAAAAAATTCAAGTAATAACTAGAACAGGTATAAACAGATATTTTGCAAATCGTAAATAAGTGACAAACGGCATTATAAGTCGTCATTAGAAGATTAGTATACCTATTGTCTTATAATCCCCGCTGTCTTCACACCCGCTGCTCAAAAAAAAAAAAAAAAAAAAAAAAAAAGAGACCAAATCTTTAGTTTGTTTTAGTGCGTCACGTCGATTGTTGTGTTCCATTGCAGCACAAAAGGCCAAATTTTGTTTCATTATTTACTTCAGGGATGTCGGAATTTTTTTTATAGTATTTTTTTTTTTTTTTTTTGTTTAGAAATCGTGAAAATGATGGGTAAACACAAAATTGTTGCGTTTTCAGTTAAACAAAAACTTGAAATTATTCAAAAGTTTGAAAACGGTACATCTGTTAAATCTCTAAGGAATCATATATATAAGGATGTATCAAAATGGCCAAACGTTAACAAGTATCGCACAGAATTCAGATTTATCAATAATAATATAGTAGCAATATGGCGCCTCCGTAGCCAGGTGGGCAGGAGCAGTAGTGCATAGCACACGCTTCTTGATTAGACCGGAGTTCGAGCCTGTATCCACCAAATACGGAGGATGCGGCAGGTCAGGGAATGACACCGCATATTCCCAGACTGAATAAAGGGTGAGGGGTTGGCGTCAGGAAGGGCATCCGGCCGTAAAAATTGCATGCCAAAACAATAAAAAAAAAACGCTGCCCCCACATAATAATGGGAAAAAGGCGAGGGAAAAAAAAAAAATATATATATATATATATATATATAGTAGCAATATGTTATCAGTCATTCCCGAGTTACGCAAAACTTGACGAAGTAAGAAGTCCTGGAACGTATCTCTTACGTATGTCGGGGACTTTTGTATTTTTGGATTAACCGGGAAACCGATTATCCAGAATTTGTTTTTTACCATCTATCCCGGAAAATTGAGTCTACTGTACTTCTACCCATATGCAGTACTTTGCTTTTGTCAACATTAAACTTCAGTTGACACTTCTCAGTCCAGCTGCCCAACTTTTCCAGATCCTGCTGCAGTAGCATACTGTCATTAACAACCCTTCCAACCTTTGTATCATCTGCAAACTTGGACATTAAGTCTGAAACACCTTCATCAATATCACTGATAAATAGAGAAAACAACAATGAGCCAAACACTGAACCCTGGGCGACCCCACTAATAATATTAGTTCACCAAGAGCAGTGTCCACTGATTACCACTCTTTCTCTTCTCCCACCCAACCACCCTTTTATTCACTGTAGCAACTTGTCTTTAATGCCATACTGCTCCAATTTATACAGTAGTCTTCCATGTGCAACAGTATCAACAGCTTTCCTGAAATCGAAGTATAGCTCGGTCACAATTAATGCGAGTTCGAATAATGCGATATTCGATTTAGTGCAAATTGTATAACAATACCAGGTCGCATTTAATGCAAACCAAAATTCAGTTAATGCGAGGTTAGCACAGCTAGCCTTGCATTAGATGATTAGATGCTGCTACACTTGTTTATCTTCGCATGTGCATCTGCTACTGCCTGTCATAACATATGTTAGTTTTCGTGATTTGTTTTAGTCATTTTAAGAAGTGCCCTTAACAAAATGGACAAAAGGAAGATTCCTTCAGATAAAACACTACGAGTGCAAAAAAGAAGAGGCTCGTTATCTCATCCTCTTTTAGAGTTGCTCATAGCAACTCTAAAAGAGGATGGGATGTCAGAATGACTGAATCTACGGTACAGAATATTATAAAACATGCAGGGGAAATAAAATAAAAATGTAAAGTTGCATCAGCTTTTTGTGGTTTGCAAATATCTACAAGGAACAGAAGTATTACTATGATAGAAATGAAGTGTCTTAACTGTATGAGTATTGCAATCAAAAACGCATTCCCCTTAGCAGAGCAGCCATTCAGACAAAAGCTTTAAATTTGCTTAAGAGTGAAAGAAAAAAATAATGAAGTAGAAACATTTAGTGCAAGTGCTGGTTGGTTTGATCGATTTAAAAATGAGTTCATCTCCATAATGTTAAAATTACTGGTGAGGCAGCCAGTTCAGATGAGGAAGCAGCATCTAAATATCTTGATGTTTAAAAAAAAAAAAAAACAATCAAAGATAGTGGATACACTGATCAACAAATATTTAATGTGGATGAAACCGATTTATTCTGGAAAAGGATGCCTTCCAGAATTTACATTTCTAGGAAAGAAAAAAACTCAACATGGATTTAAAGTGTCTAAAGATCGCTTAACACTTTTATTGGGAGGCAATGCTCAAGGCGATTTTAAATTGAAACTGATGCTTGTTTATCAGTCTCCAAATCCTTGCACTCTAAAAGGCTACAACCATAGATCACTTCCAGTTATTTGGCAATCAAATAAGGAAGTATGGCTGACCCAAGCTGTATTCACTGACTGGTTTTCAAGCTATTTTTGCACAGCTGTTTAAAAATATTGCAAGGAAAGCAACATCACATTTAAAGTACTACTAATTTTAGATAATGCTCCAGGTCATCCAACTACACTCAGTTCATTATGTGAAAATGTAAAAATCAATATTTTGCCACCAAACACAACATCTTTGTTGCAACCCATGGATCAAGGGACCATTGTAACATTTAAGGCCTACTACATAAGAAAAACATTTGAACATGCAATTGCTAAAACTACAGGAGACAGTGCAATTTCCTTAACAGAGTTCTAGAAAAATTATAACATCAGACATGCAATAGAAAATATTCAGCGTGCTTGGCAACACGTAACTGCAAACAACATGAGTGGAGTGTGGAAGTGCATTTTGCCTCATTGTGCAAATAGTAGAGGTTTCAAAGAAAAAACTGTTATAGAAGAAATAACAAATATTGAAAGAGAACTTGGATTTGATGAACTAGAAAATGACAATGTCCAGGAACTGCTCAATTCACACTCAGAAGAATTGAATGATGATGATCTCCTACTTTTAGATCAACAAAGAGCATTTGAAGAAGCCGACAATGATGCTGAAGAATAAGATAATGTGAAAGTGAAGGAGTTCACTCTCAAGGAATTCGAAGATATCTTTCGAGCTGTAGAAGTCGTGAAGCAAAAAATTATGGATGCTGACCCTAACCTCCATTGAAGCATGCAAATTTGCCGAGATATGGATAAAGCAATATGCATCTACCAGCATATATATGAACATTTAAGGAAAGAGAAAACAGTTCAGTTTACGCTGCTAAAATATTTCGAAAGACAATAAAGATGTTTTTCATCAGTGTAAGCTTACCTTTAGAAATGAATTTAGAATTTTTTTGTTTTTATTTTGCTTTCTATAATTACAGTACTCTATGACTTTGTTAATAATAAATTTAAATTATAAGTATAGTCTTTTTATCCTTTACTGTAATATTTCGTTAATAGACATATAAAAACTTAGGTTAAAAATTTTTCATTACCTATTTCCATCGAGCTGGAACCAATTACCATATTTTAAACATAATTATAACTTTGAATAGTGCGAATTCGAATAATGCGACTACCTCATGGGATTCATTAGTCGCACTAATCGTGACCTAGCTGTATATGATAACAAAATTATTTTTTGCATCCATTTCCTTTGTGACCAATCAAATTAGTCAGACAAGACTTCCCTTTAACAAACCCATGCTGTATCTGAATTATTACTTCAGTCTTGTCTAGATGATCCTGCAATGTTGACCAGTGACTCCATTATTTTCCCCGGAACAGAAGTTAAACTAACTGGTCTGTAATTACTCATGTCACTCTTTAATCCCCCTTTATGAATTAGAGATAGTATGTGCAGATATGCAACAGTGAGCAACAGTCATACAATGGTGCCCAATTAATGAATTTTTCAATGGTGGTGTGTGTGTGTGTGGACTCAAACACATAGAATGCACAACTTTACGTCATAACTTCAGGCCATGATTTCTTAGGGCATTTTGAGTGAAAAATGTTATGCAGTTGAAGCTCTTTATAGCAAGAAGCTCATTTTGAAGCTCATTTTTTTCATTCCCACCCAGGGGAATGAAAAAAATGAGCATTATATCAATCAATCATTTTTCTCATTCTCTTGTCCAGGTGCTATCAGCAGTTCATAAAATGAGCAAAAGAACAACGAAAAATTTGAACATGCAATAATTCTAACATTACAATATAGTATAATGTAATGCAGAATATGTACTGCAGTATCAAACAAGAAAACGAAGATTGTACATTTTGCATTGATTGTGCAGTGTAATTTTTAAATTATGTATGTACAGTATCTATGTATATGTGTACATATGTATATATTAAGAGCCTAACCTTAGAGAGGGGAATTCATTTCAGCCTTTAAAATAATCTTTCAAAATGCCTGTTTCAGTGGCACAGTATGTTTTAAAAGAGAATTAATTCAGTTTCATAATTCTAATCATTGACGAGGATCCTTCAACGAAACTTCTTGTTCAACTACAGTAGGTTCCATCTTTTCATCACTACAAATTTTGGATTCCATTGCGTTTGCAATGAGTTCTTCTTCATTTGCACATATCCTGAAACATGCAATGTCCACATCAACTTTAGCATAGCCTTCGAAATACGTTACCCTCTAAGTTTAGGTGATGATGATGCATGTCCTCAAAAGTTTTTTTCACTATTATCACTGTTCTTTGCAATTAATATATGAAAATTCATGTGAAGCTTCATTCATTACATCATTCAAGGTAAAAAAATCCAGTATGCTTGAATCAGTTAGATGATTCCAGAAAATTAAGACTTTTTCATCAATCTCATCCCATGCAGAAACAAATATATTGTCTGCAGCACACCAATTTTATATAGTGTTTTGCTTCCAAGACAGCACAATTTTGTTTAATAGCATTCTTCAATAGTTTTTTCTTAAAGCACTGGATTACACCTTGATTAAGTAGCTGAAGAACTGATATCATATTAGGTGGCAAGTATGCAACAGTGATGTGTATAAGGCTATTCTTGGCAATGAAGGGCAAACAGCAAAACTTTTCCATTCTCCCCAATCATCTTGCAATCTACATCTCTGATCCATTCTTTATCAATTTTTGACTACATCCAAGCCTTGAGGTTTGCTTGATACAAAGTTAGCAACATCTTCAAAACTTTAAAGCATCAGGGCTTCTAAGCTTTCCCAATGATTAAAAGAGGAAGCTTCTCTGTGCCAGACATGTTCACCGTTAAGAGAATGGTAATCTACTGTTTTGCTTTCCTTTCTGTCACTATATTTCTTATCCTTTAATGTAAGAGTTCAAAAAAGATGTCCACTTTCATCAGCACTGAAGATGTTGCTGTTCTGGTTGTATATTAACAAAACATTTTTTAAACAATTCTCCTTCCATTCCTTTGTAGCTTCAATGTCAATAGCTACACTTTTGCCATACACTTTTTTGAAAGATAGCCCATAATGAATCTTAAATTTCTGGAACCATCTATCAGAAGACTGAAATCTTCAGTATTCATCTGTTCACAAATGGCCCTTAGTTTTTAAGACTTCTGTCTACACGAAAAACTTTTTGCACACGTCATCATTAGCCATTTCAGATTATCTTTTCAAGATCTGGACCTTTCACAACTTCACCTTTCATGCTTTGATCCTAACTAGAGCAGCAAACTTCTCTAAGCTTTCAATCTTTTTTCAGTCTTTCAAAAAATGAACAATGTACTCTTAGGAACACTGAACTGTTTAGCAATATCTGTCTTAGAATGCACAGCATTACCTACAGCTTGATTTTGTATTAATTCTGTTTGCAAATGGCAAAGCTACTTGCTTTGTAGGATCTAAATCAATAAATCAAGTTTCTACATACTGTATAATGAAATGAACTTCTAATCAAAAGTTAATTTCATTACGCCAACAAATGTGAGAGATTGCCAACAAGCATGGGAAATCACCAACAAGTGAGTTCTCATTGTCAGCCTGCAAGCTGATCATAAGCTTCAATATTCTTTCATTTTGAAAGAAATATCATAACAAAAAAATGTAAAACAAGACAGAGTGGTGAAAATTTTTGAGTCATAGAGAATTCGTTCATCTTTAAAGGTCATCTTAACACAGGTAAAACAGCATTAGGTTTATGGAAAATTGGCCGGGACTTACCACACAGTTGTTATAACATGCTGGGACATTAAAAAAAAGGTTTGCTATAAAAAGCTTCAACTGTATAAACACAGGTCCAACTATCAACAGTTAAAAAATATGGGTTAGGAAAAGTTAAGATGATTTTAAATATGATAAACATGTTTTTTGCAACCAGAAATGACACTTCATAATTATACATTATTTTGCATACCCTGGACATGGAAGAGGACTAACTCTCACTACTTCAACAAATACTCAAAATGTCTGTCTTCAAGCTTTAATAGGTATCCTTGCCTGTTTTGCAACAGAACATGTGACTCAATGAACAGCATAACAGCTAATGACACATACAGTTGCAGCAGCAACATGTCAATGGCCAAACAATGAGAGGACTCAAGTCCTCTCACTGTTTTTATAAACAAAATCTTTCGCATATCCCCCCCCCCACAAATGGAAATTAATGGGGTTGGGTTACAGTGATCTTGGTGGCCAATCCAGCAATGATTCAAGTTTTGCATCACATATTACTTAATGTGTTGGAGCACCCCAACTGGAAGTATATTCATGCATTTATAGTTAGAAGCACATCTTTGAACAGATCCAGCAGCTGATATTCTAAAACCCTTGTAGAGACTGCACCTGACAACTGTTCCTTGAAGATGTATGTTCCAGAGCTAACCATTGATTACACCACACTAACATTAATTTAATGGGAAGTCACTTCCACTATATTGGAGATGAGAACGAGAGTAGCCTGTGTGGACGCACATTTTTGCCGCTCCTGGAATAGAGAAGTTTTTTCTGATTTATTTTCTGTTTTATTAGCTTAAATTGGCATATTAACTTATTTTCTAGAGTAGCTTTATATTCCTATTTACGATACTTAGATTAAAGTAACTTAGATACAGATTTTGTAGGTATTACTTAGTATCGGAAAGGGTATCAAATCCACATGTTTACCGTTCGTAATTGCCGCCATTGTTACGCGATACAAAATATCTCGAAATAGATAGCATAAGCTTAATATAGTATAGTATAGTATAGTATAATACATAATATTGTCAATTAATCAGATAATTAATCTTGTTGAACTTCATTGTCAATTAAATTGTACTTTTAACTATACATATAACAACTTGGGTTACGTAACATAAATAATTAGTAAAAAAAAATAAATAATTAATACTTAACTTGATACGGAAACATAAATATAGCGTTATAACTGTGTTGGGATATAAGTTTAGGGTTTTAATTTTGTACTGAAATTGAAATTTTATTGAAATTAAATCGAAATCATGACTCAGACCAGAGCAGCAAAGCAAAAGGCTCACGCTAATGGGAGTGCTGTGGCTCAGGGGAGAACTGAGGGGGGCAGTTGCCCTGTGAATCACAGCCTATTAAAATGCACAACTTGCTTGATGTTTGTGGAGCAGTCGGGTACGGGACATGATACTGCCATGGGGGATGTCTTTGTGTGTGCGCGCGATGCAAGGAGTGTAAGGAAATCAGGCAACTCAGCATTGTTATGGGCCTATATGAGAGCTTGAAGGACAGGGTGGATGCCCTCGAAGGATTAAAAGTGAAGGGCCCATCAAGCTCTCAGCTGCCCACACCAATGCCAGAGCTTGCACTGGTCATCACGCGACACAACGGCAGCCCCCAAGGCAGAATGCGCTGGTCCCAAAGGAACTAGTAGTTGTTGGTGACTCTATTGTCAGAGAAATGGGAAACATGCTTTGTAAAAAGGAAAGGTGGAACAGGACCAGGGTATGTCTGCCAGGGGCAAAGGTTGATGATGTTGTAGAGCTGATATCATCTTTTAAGGGCACAAAAGGTGATATAGTTGTACACATTGGCACTAATGATATTAAGAGTAGGAGACTGGCAGAATTACTTAACAAGTACAGGTCACTGTTGAAAAAAAACCGTGAATTAGGGTTGAATTTGAAAGTGTCTGCAATTCTGCCCAGACACAATAGGAGGGAGCATATGATGAGAGCCCAGTCGATCAATTCGTCCCTGGAAAGATTGTGCAAGGCTCAAGGGGTAGACTTTTTTTCAGCCTGGTCTGTACTTGTTAACAGGAGAGACTGCTTCTACAGGGATGGGATACACTTAAATAGAAAGGGTGCAAGAATGTTTGCTGATGCTATGGGGGCAGTGTTAGGTGGGTCGGAAAACTGCTAGATTGAGGGGATTTTTTTTTTTTTTTTTTTTTTTTTATGAGAACCCCAAACACGAGAGATATTAGAACCTATAGTACTTAGTACCGTGCTTGGGTTGGAGGTTGAGAAGACAAAAGAAGATATTTGTTGACATTGGACTTGAACTTCTGTAGACTGTAATTTTCAGGAAATACGTATGAAGGGAGGTTGTTCCAGAAAACGGCAGTTGAATGAATAAATGAGGAAGATGAAAAGTTGGTTCTGTGGGCTAGAAGTTGGACAGTAAATGGATGTTGGCTGGTGGCGGCACGTGTTCGGACTGTTTTGAAAGAGAGAGCGGGAATTATAGAAGCCAATTCAGAAGAACAGTGCCCATGGAAGTATCTGTAGAAGAGGCATGCAGCAGAAACAGTACGTCTATGAGAAAGCGAGTGGAGAGACTCTGTTAGAGATGAATCATTAATTAACCTAACTGCCCTCTTCTGAATGGAATCAAGAAGCCTGAGAGAGCTTTTGGGGGCACCACCCCAGATGTGGGAACAATATTCCATGGCAGGGTGGATTTGCGATTTATACAGAGTGAGCAGCTGTTTGGAAGAAAAGTAACGCCGAGAGCGAAAGAGAAAACCAAGTTTTTTAGATGCAGAGGAAGCAATATTTGTAATGTGCTTGTGCCAAGAGAGATTAGAAGTCAGGGTAATCCCCAAAAGAGATATATCATTTTGCCTAGAAATCGGAGTGTCACTAAAGATAAGCATAGGAGCAGAAGAATCCTTTTTGCGAGATATGAGACAAGACTGAGTTTTAGAATGGTTGAAATCAACTAAGTTGTCTTTGCCCCACTGGAGAATTACCTGAAGATCGGCATTTAAGGAATTGGTAGCAGATTTTCGAGAACTTGAAGCTGATTCAGCAGGACAAGGTTTCTCAAAATGGAAAGTTGAATGCAATGTGCTATCATTGGCAAAACTATGGATAGGATTTCCAGTCAATGGAAGAAGGTCACTGATATACAAGAGGAAAAGAGTGGGGGAAAGAACTGAACCTTGGGGGACACCGGCATTAGTGGAGAAGTTAGAAGACAGAGAGCCATCTACCATCACCCTCAGTGAGCGATCAGAGAGAAAACTGGATAACCAATTACTAAAAACAGTTGGCAAACCATAAGATGGAAGCTTGTTTAGAAGACCTTTATGCCAAACACGATCAAAAGCCTTTGAGATGTCAAGAGCAACTACTTGTGTTTCACCGAACCTTTCCATTGAATTAGTCCATAAATGGGTAACATAAGCCAGAATATCACCAGTGGATCGACACTGACGGAATCCATACTGGCGATCGTTGATCAGACGGAAGGTTTCTAGGTAGTTTAAGAGTTGGCGGTTAATTGATTTCTCCATTACTTTAGAAAGAGTAGAAGTAATTGCAATGGGACGATAATTGGATGGGAGGGATTTGTCACCCTTTTTAGGAACTGACTGGATATGAGCAAATTTCCAAGCAGAAGGAAAAACACCTTTGGAATAAGAAAGCGAAAAAAGGCGGCAAAGAATAGGAGTAAGTTCAGGAGCACAGGTTTTGAGAACAAGTGGAGAAATACCATCAGGATCTGGAGCTTTCTTAGCATCAAGATTCATCAAAATCCTTCTGATATCCTTTTGACGGAAGACCACAGGAGGCATTTAATGGAGCGTGTTAGGAATGGTGGGAGGTGTTTTACCAAGATCATTAATACATGAGCTGGAAGAAAAATGGGATGCTAGCAGGTCAGCTTTATCCTTGGCTGAAGTGACAACAGAACCATCTGGTTTGGACAGAGGTGGGAGCAGAGATGGGCAAAAGTTGCGGCCAATAGCTTTGGCAAGAGACCAGAATGCTCGGCTACCATTAGGGCAAGAAGCAAGTTTTCTACTCTTAGCCTGTTCAAACTCTAGTTTGGACTGATTAATAACTGCTTTACAATTGTTGCGAGCTTTGGTGTAGGCAGAAAATGACACTATAGAATTAGAAACAAGCCAATTACGATATGCAACATTCTTCTCTTGGACACCCTTAGCACATTTATTGGAAAACCAAGGTTTAGATAAAGGACGAGATTTTAAAGTGGAGTGTGGGATAAAGGATTCCATTCCTGCAAGAATAATTTCACTGACACGATCTGAGCAAACGTTGACATCAGAAGTTTTGAAACAGTAATCAGACCAAGGAAAAGAAGAAAAGAAGTCTAGCAGGTCATCCCATTTTGCATTCTTGTAATGCCAAACAATACGAGGTTGGGAATAGCCAAGAGATAAAGGTTCCATTGGAGAAGAGACAATCACCAAGTTGTGATCTGAAGTGCCTAAAGGACCTCTCTCTTCGACCTTGTACTTAGAAGGGTTGTTTGTGAGAAAAAGATCAAGCGTATTGGCTGTATGATTAGGATTGTCCGGTATTCTTGTAGGTAAATGAACAATCTGTGCTAGGTCATTAGTAATTGCAAAAGCCTCAGCATCTCGACCTGCTGGGTCGGTGTGACTAGAAAATGGAAGCCAGCTGGAGTTGTGAACATTAAAATCACCAAGGAAAATTACCTCACTGTTAGGAAAGTTGGGCTGGAGTTGGACAAGTTGCAAAGATAGGAAGTCAAAGAGCTCCAAGTGATTAGTGGAGTTGGGAGAACGGTAGAGACAACAGATGAATTTGACACAATGAGGTAGAGAGATTTTAAGCCAGAGAAGATCAAAGAGAGGAGATTCCAAATTGCCAAGTCTCTGACAGGGAATATCAGAACGGACATATGCACAAGTACCACCTTTGAGGCGAAAGGAATCATACAGCAAATAATTTGGACATCTGAGATGAGAAGTAGTTGAATCAACTGATAACTGAGATTCAGTCAGAAAAAGTACATGGGGTTTGGAAGACTGCAAGTGGAAATGGACATCGTTGAGATTGGAACTGAGACCACGTATATTTGTGAAATGAATTAGGAAGTCCTTGGGAGGTTTAGATCTTTTCGCAGATAAGCTTGCTCTATTATTTTGACAATTCATGGTGTATTCAATGGTAAGAAAAAGTGGGTGGGACATGCTGTATGAAGTAATGAAATTTTTGGATATGGCGTACATGTGGTAAGAATATACCCAGATCCTTGACATAACGTGGCCTCGACAATGCTCCCCGCACTACTCGGACTCCCTCCAGTCACTATCTGGCAGAGTAGAGGTAGCAAGATTATACACTAGCTGATCCGGAAGCCTCCTAGAGAGTTACCAATAGGTTTGGTCCGGTGTACTATCTAGCGGGCGGCCTGCGAACACCGTTTTAGAGCTGTACCCTCGAAATGTAAGGAATATTGGATCTTGCCATGACATTCATCATAACCTCAAAAATCATCAATCATACTGCATGATGGAAGAGATACGGAAGGGTTGGCCGGAACTTAGCTCTAGAGACTAAACATGGGTTCCACCACTTCAAGCCTCCAATAAGCAAAGTGGTGGTATTTCACCGGTTGATGAGAGTCATCTACCACCTAGTAGTGCCTGGTAACATAGAGGGGCGGCGTTCCTCCATGTGGTGTGGGCGCCACACCTCGACCCCTGCTTACGTCGGTTCACACCTGGTTGGTCACCCACCATGTACTTGTGCATGGAGGTTATACCCAGGATTACTAACAGTCCCACCATCGTGAAGGTGCAAGCAGAGGATTTGGCTGTCATAGACTGTCCAGACTTCACCGAAATTGGGTCCACTTGACTTAAGTGTCACCCGAATATCAGTTCCATCAGTGTTTTAGACTCCCAGGTAGCAAGAACAGCTTGTCTGTGACAACCTCAAGGACCTAGATACAAGGACTAATAGATTAACAGTAGCCACTGGCAGAGGTTAAAGTGATTCTTGCACTGCTTCTATTGGAATAAGCCGCAGCCTGGAAAATAAGATGCAGGATATTTCAGAGACTGCTGGGAATAATTGGGGTACAAGTAAACACATGGGTTGTGTTAGGGTAGCTAAGAAAAAGAACAAGGTGCATGTATACTTGCATGTACACCAATGCTAGGAGTTTAGTGAATAAATTTGATGAATTTGAGGTATTGCTCAAAACATCAAAGGCAGATATTGTGGGGATTTCAGAGACATGGTGTCACACAGATATAAGGAATGCAGAACTGGAATTTGGGGAGTACAGTGTCTACAGAAAGGATAGACAGGATAGGAAGGGAGGAGGGGTTATGCTATTAGTTAAGAAATACATAAAATCCAAGGAAGTGAAGCCAGTCGACGTTGCTGGACAGTGCAGTGTCGAGTCAGTTTGGTGTGACATAAGCATTTGGAGATCAAAATTGAGAGTAGGAGTGTGCTATAGGCCTAATGACTCTGATGAGTATAATAAGAAACTGTACAGGGAAATAGAGTGGGCCAGTAAATCAGAGAGCCTTATAATAGGGGATTTTAATTTCCCAGATATTGACTGGAATTTGGGGGCTGGTCACTCACACACTAGCAAGGGTTTTGTGGATTTATTGGATGATTGTTTTCTACATCACCATGTTCGGGAGGCAACTAGAGGAAGTAATACTCTTGATTTGATTATCAGTAGTGATTCTTCATGCATTAAGAATCTGCAGGTAAATGAACCACTAGGTGGCAGTGATCACAGTGTGCTGAAGTGGGATTTACTCAAAGAGGTAACTACCATCAGGGGTAAAGGGAAGGGTTATTGCTTTCGTAACGGCGACTACGATGGACTAAGACAGTATTTAAATTCTATACAGTGGGACCAACTGATGATGTTACCAACAGCAAATTCAAAATGGGAAGCATTCAAAGAACTTATCTTGGAAGCTTCTAGGCTTTACATACCAACTAAGAAATATTGTTCAAGGTATAGGCCTAAGAGGATGTCAGACGAACTAATGAGACATATGGCAGAGAAGAAAAATGCATGGGATACATACAAATTAACACGTGACACAGAAGCCTATGATAGATACAAGTTGATCTGTAACCAAGTTACAAAGGAGGTTAGGCAGGCGAAGGCAGATTACGAGAAATCTTTGGCAACGGATGCAAAGAAAAACAGCAAAGAGTTCTTTACTTATGTAAACTCTAGAAGGAAGGGGATGAATCAGATTGGTCCACTTGATATCGATGGGTCAACTGTTGATGATCCTGCTCAGGTAGCTAACAAACTAAATGAATATTTTGCATCGACATTCACACATGAGGAGTTATTCAGCGAGGGGAATGCCAGAGGTGTATTCAACTCTGTCAATAAGCTAGAGAATCTTGTAATAACTGAGAGTAAAGTGGAGGAGATATTGTTGAAGATAAATACAAGAAAGGCACCTGGGGTGGATGGGATCTATCCAGTTATATTAAAGGAGGCAGCAAAGGAAGTAAGCAAACCCTTAGCCATAATTATGAGAGCTTCCTTGGACTCGGGGGAAGTACCCATGGACTGGAGATGTGCAAATGTGACTCCAATTCACAAAGGAGGATCAAAGGGCGACACAAGTAATTATAGACCTGTTAGTTTAACTTCTGTTTCCGAAAAATTAATGGAGGCACTGGTTAAAGAAGTACTGCAGGATCATCTAGACAAGACTTCAGTTATAGCTCAGACACAGCATGGATTTGTTAAGGGGAAGTCTTGCCAGACCAATTTGATTGGATACTATGATGCAGTCACAAAAGAACTGGATGCAGGGAATAACTTTGATATTATATACTTGGATCTTAGAAAGGCTTTTGATACTGTTGCACATAGAAGACTGCTGCACAAATTGGAGCAGTGTGGCACTGGACAAATTGCTGCTATGGATAAAGGGGTGGTTGAGGGGGAGAAGACAGAGAGTAGTAATCAATGGACACTGCTGATCGTGGACTAATGTTATTAGTGGAGTCCCTCAGGGTTCAGTATTGGGTCCATTATTGTTTTCTGTATTTAAAAATGATATTGATGATGGTATATCAAGCTTAATGTCCAAGTCTGCAGACGATAGGAAGGTTGGCAGGGTTGTCAAGGACACTATGCTACTGCAGCAGGATCTGGAAAGGTTGAGCAGATGGGCTGAGAGGTGGCAAATGAAGTTTAACATTGACAAATGTAAAGTACTACATATGGGAAACAGCAACCCCAGAGCAACGTATCAACTCTGTGGTACTACATTGACAGTGGTAGAGAATGAAAGGGACCTGGGGGTGGTTATGCAGGCAGATATGAAGTTTTCTGAGCAGTGCAGACGGGCTGCAAGAGTAGCTCATGGTGTATTGTCGATGATATATAGGGATTTTTCTAGTAGGGATAAGGAGGTGATTATTCCCTTGTATAAGGCAATGGTCAGGCCACACCTAGAGTATACATGTCTGGAGGCCTCATTTCAAGAAGGATGTAGAGATGCTGGAATGAGTACAGAGAAGGGCAACAAGATTAGTGAATGGTCAAAAGGGTGCTCTTACGAAGAAAGGCTTAAGTTTTGCAAATTACAGTGTCTGGAGACTAGGCACCAGCGAGGTGATCTAATAGAGGTGTATAAAGCCTTGAATGGTTTGAGCATGCTCAATGCTGATGGGATTCTTCCTCTTGCTAAGAATAATCACCTGAGAGGGCATAAATTCAAATTGAGGAAAGACGGATGTAGGATAGACGTGAGGAAATTTGCCTTTAGCCAGCTGGTGGTTGGTTGGTGGAACAGACTTCCATCCCTTGTCGTGGAAATTGATAGCCTAAATAAGTTTAAGGCTTAGCTGGACAGGTATTTCGAACGAACAGAGGGGGGTGAAGTGGAAGTGGTTATTTATTTATTTATTTTTTTTTTTTTTGGCTGATGCTGCATAAGCTTGCTTTCTTGCATCAAATGCCTCTACTAATGCTAATGCTAATATCACTATTTCAAGAAAACTGAGCATCATCAGTAAATGAGATGTATTAATAAAGGAAGAGTATCTGTGACTAACCAATGACAGTATTTCAAATGCCTACCAAAGTCCCAAGGGTTCAAGGTGCTGAATTTGCCATTCATGGTGCAGACAGAGAACTGACATATAACCTCCCCTATAATACTGTCTGCAAAACACTAAAGCAAATGGAAATTCATTTAATGGAAATACAATTAATTGTACTGCACTATTTCAATAATGCCCTCCACATTATCCATGATTTGCCCCACAGCACAATCAGAGGGTGAACACATTGGAAACCCTTCTTTATCACAACTGTCGATGAACAATATAAAATACATGCCAATTAGGGATTTTTATACATCCTAAAGTAAAGTAGAGTGTACCACTAGTATAGTGGTACATATTCCTCTGGTATGTATAAAGTGGGTTTTTTTTTTTTTTTTTCATTAAGAATAGTCTCCAATATTTCTCGACAGCAGAAATGCTTCCATTACAAAACCCATTGGCAAATCATAAATCTACATATTCTTTGTTACTAAATGTAAATGGCATGGGCATGCTTTCAATTCCCTACTACTGCTGCACAAATGGTATAACACGTGTAATGTACAACCCACGAGTTGCTATACTACCTTTGCACAAACCTTCACTTGAATGTGCACATGCATGGTAACATTATACATTTAAGCCCACACACAAGGACTTAATTCAGCTTCATTCCAATATAAAATCATGTACAACTATGAACTGTCATTTCTGTCAAATGTCACAAAAACATTTATACGGGGTGGGGCTCGGTAAATAGTACAAAAGAAAAAGGCGATAGTCAGAACTAATGCATGGCTACACAAAATTTATTTATGGCTGTCAGATTTACACAAATTGCAATTACTGATACACCAAAACTGTCTATGTCTTGAGTATAATATCTAGCAAATGACCTCCATTGGCGTCAATGCATTTCTGCAAGCACTCCCGAAAGCTCCTCATGACATCCTGAATCATTTCCTGGGAATGGCCTCAATCTCTTCTCAGATTGCCATCTTCAAATCCCCAATACTGTGTATCTGCCAGGAGAAAACTTTGTCTTTGAGATATCCCCAAAGAAAAAAGTCTGTTGCTGTCGGGTCTGGAGAACTAGATGACCACGGGTCATCCCCAAATTGTGAGATCAGTTGATATGGAAAGAACTGCTTCAGCTTAGCCATCGTGGTACAGGCTGTGTGGGCTGTGGCCCCATCTTACTGGAAAACAAGTCGTGTGGAGAAGACCTTTTCTCGGTACTTCTGGAATGAAAAAGTTCTCATATCACTCGGCGTTGACAGTCCCTGTGTGTTCTTCATCGTCTTCAAAAAAAAAATACGGCCCCACAATGCCTGTGGAAACTCCGACAGCACACCACACGACAACCTCTGGGCTACTGTGAGGTCTTTCCTGAAGAAGGTACGGGTTGCTGTCTGCCCAGTAACGGAAGTTTTGCTTATTTACAAACCCATTAAGATGAAAGTTTGCTTCATCAGACATAACCAGAGAAGTGAAAATTAACTTGTCCTGTTCCAATATCTCAAGGAATTTTGTGCAGAAGTCTCGCCTGCTCACTTTATCTGCCAGACATAGCTCTTGAACAACTTGCAATTTGTATGGTTGGAACTTTAAATCAAATTTCACAATCCGACAAAGGGAACTGCGACATGTGCAGTGTCCTTGCATGGCGCTGAACCGATCACTGGGGACTTTACTGCAGAGCCTCACGGACTCGTTGGACATTGTCAGGTGTATGCACTGTCTTTTGGGGCCCCCCTCATGCTTCTTATTGGTGACTAAACCCGTTTTTCACCACTGTTTCAACCACCTTGATATCAACCTTCTGTCAGGAACACAGAAATGGCGGTCGTTTCCATGGTGCAACTCATGTTGCACGGATGTAACATTCTTCTCACACATGTAGGCCTCCACAGCCTGAATATGCACATGCACCGGCCCATGACTCACAGTGAACTAAATGGCATATTTTTGTGTTCTGGTTGGAGCAAGACAGGTGGCACACCACACTTTTCTATCTGCAGGGTTGCCACTTGTTATTGTACTATTTACTGAGACCAATCCTGTAGTATTTAAACATACCAATATTTTCTAACCATAGCTCGATAACCATTGAGAATTGAATCCACCTTGAAAGTTGCATGCAGCTTTGAAAAGTTCTTTTTAGGATGGATGTAGTCCTGGGGTAATGTATTTGTGCAATATAAATCCACAAATTGTGAGATAAAGCTCATACACTGCCACAAAACATGCACATCACACTGTTAAGTGTCCCACTGGTACACTTTATCCTGGAATACATAAAGAGTTGTTTTTTTTTATATATATATAGAAGAACAACAAGATTATTTATGGGCACAAAAGGTTATTCTTAGCATAAAATACTTTGAGCCCTGTAAGTTGCAAAGTTTAGAAATAATGCATCTGCAAAGAGATTTGAATGAGATATGAATCCCCATGCAATGGACATGCCTAAATTACTATGCAACTCAGCAATAAATCAGCATTACTAACATGTTGTTGAAAGTGCCTTTTTTTTATCCTTTAATGGTTTCATTATGTATTGCCTTTCAAAGAATACATAAGACTTAAGACTACTTTGTTTCCTTGCAACATTAACCTAATACTATTTCTAATAGAAAAGGTCTTCATTACTGTTTCTTCTAATTAAAAAAAGATAACAAAATACCTCTTGACCCGATACTGTACTATAACAAAAGGCAGGTAAGCGTAATTGGTGAGCAATGATAGGCTGCAAATCCTTTAATTTAACAGTAACTTCTTCTATTTTTAATTTTTGTCTCGCCATAACTGGAAATGGATTAGCATTAACAAAAATTTTTGTTTTATCACCTTCCCTATGAGAAAAAAGATGTTACAAAAATAAGATGCAATCAATACATAACTGCTACACCAGCAATAATAAAAAATATTATTTTTAAAGTTATATTTCTTTTATATCAACAAGGTCAATATGATACAATATTTTTATAAAATAACTTTCAAAATAATATATAATACAAACTCAAAATAAAACACTCATATTGTACTATAATGATCACTAAAATTAACAACATCCCTTCAAATTAGAAAAGAAAACAGTTACAAAAAAAGTCACAAAATTGCACTGCCATATTATTATTTAATAATATTATTACGCATTACTGTCTTCATTATAAGTTCAAATGTCATGAAGAATCAAAATCCAATGCCAGAAAGATACGCAAAATAACCTACATTAAACAAACAAATATTATATCAAAAATAATAAGAAAAATTATGCAGACAGTAAAAGGTTATCTGTTTTATGCATGTAGCAATGTGAATCAGTAATAATTTATATATATATGAAATAAAACAAACTTTGCCATTTAAATCAAACTTATGAACAAAAAACTCTTAACTTGTTTATTATTCAAGCAAAGACATCTTTCTGTTACATCTTTATCTCAACCAACATTCTTTTTTCTAAGTATCCCCAGTGAGTAAGCTAAGTCTGTGTTTCCTCTAGCTGCATGCACCACTGAGTTGCCAAATAAAACTCTTCTCCATGTGACAGTCAATAAATCTGTCTTGATTTTAAGTGGAGAAGAGTTTTATTTTGCCAACTCAGTGGTGCACACAGTTAGATAAACAGAGATACAGGTTGCACATGCTGGAGACAGTTAAAATAAATTGTTACGATACGAATGATAACAAGAAGATTTCTTTGTTTGAATAATCACTATTAGTTACAGAATAGATTTTAAAATATTTAGAATTTTTAAGAATAATTAAATTTTAACAAATTTGCAGGCCATATGTTAGAGTCTAATTTTAACATCTTCATTTGTAGCAAAACAGTTACTAATCCTGAAAACAGCATATATAGGGTGTTTATAAATTATTCACCTGATTATGAAGCTCAATTAAAATTTTACTAGAATAGGTATCTTAAAATGGTTTGCTGCAGTTATCAAAGCAATCCAATAAGTTTTTTCTCATGCAGTTGGCAGGCTTGATCCCAGCAACCACTGTGAAGTACAGCATTAAAATAACAACAGTGCAGAAGAAAACAATGTGCATTTTGTGACTGTGGGATACCAAATCTCCAGTGAGATGTTTTCAATGGGAATTTCAGAAGGATCAACCTATGGAACAATCAATGAGTGAAACAGTTTCAAGAAACCAACAGTGTGCTGCACCAGAAAAGAGCAGGTAGGCCTACTGTACTTGCAGATAACGTTTTACCAGAAGTCTCACAAATCTAACCACCAAGCAAGCCTGCAGCTACAAATACTGCAAGCAACATTGCACGGGGGGGGAAGGGGGGTCACAAGAGATTAAAACTTTAAACAGTAGAGCGTTAGTTATCCGGAATAATTAATGTCAGCCCTCTTCTGGATAGCAAAATTTTCCGGATAATTGAACATAAAGTAAAGTTAAATAAATTCAGTTATAATGTATTAAGGTAAAAGAAAAAGACCTTAAACAGTGTGAAAAAAATGAATTTATTTAATTAAAATAATAATAATAAGTTACACATAAAAATTCGCACATTTACATATTTGGATAGGTATTTTACAACAAATTTTATGTGGAAAAAATTTAAAGTAATTTTTTAACATAATGTTTGATTGTTTTTCGTTTCATTGTTATGACCTATTTTTCTGCTGCTAAATCTCTCAAGTTCCTTAATAATATCGATTTGATTTTATTATATTGCATTCTTCCTGGTTTTCTGCCCATTTCAGTGCTGTTCCTTTTTGTTTACATTTTACCAAAAAAAAAACTAAGAAAAATAATAAATTGCACAGTTTTGGGCCGATTTTCCTAATTCATTTCACAAATATACGTGGTCTCAATTCTAATCTCAACGATGTCCATTTCCACTTGCAGTCTGCCAAACCCCATGTACTTTTTCTGACAGAATCTCAGTTATCGGTTGATTCATCTACTGCTCATCTCAGTTGCCCAAATTATTCGCTGTATGATTCCTTTCGCCTCAAAGGTGGTACTTGTGCATATGTCCGTTCTGATATTCCCTGTCAGAGACTTGGCAATTTGGAATCTCCTCTCTTTGATCTTCTCTGGCTTAAAATCTCTCTACCTCATTGTGTCAAATTCATCTGTTGTCTCTACCGTTCTCCCAACTCCACTAATCACTTGGAGCTCTTTGACTTCCTCTCTTTGCAACTAGACTTTCTCCAGTCCAACTTTCCTAACAGTGAAGTAATTTTCCTTGGTGATTTTAATGTTCACAACTCCAGCTGGCTTCCGTTTTCTAGTCACACCGACCCAGCAGGTCGAGATGCTGAGGCTTTTGCAATTACTAATGACCTAGCACAGATTGTTCATTTACCTACAAGAATACCGGACAATCCTAATCATACAGCCAATACGCTTGATCTTTTTCTCACAAACAACCCTTCTAAGTACAAGGTTGAAGTGAGAGGTCCTTTAGGCACTTCAGATCACAACTTGGTGATTGTCTCTTCTCCAATGGAACCTTTATCTCATGGCTATTCCCAACCACGTGTTGTTTGGCATTACAAGAATGCAAAATGGGATGACCTGCGAGACTTCTTTTCTTCTTTTCCTTGGTCGGATTACTGTTTCAAAACTTCTGATGTCAACGTTTGCTCAGATCGTGTCAGTGAAATTATTCTTGCAGGAATGGAATCCTTTATCCCACACTCCACTTTAAAATCTCATCCTTTATCTAAACCTTGGTTTTCCAATAAATGTGCTAAGGGTGTCCAAGAGAAGAATGTTGCATATCGTAATTGGCTTGTTTCTAATTCTTCAGTTTCATTTTCTGCCTACACCAAAGCTCGCAACAGTTGTAAAGCAGTTATTAACCAGTCCAAACTAGAGTTTGAACAGGCTATGAGTAGAAAACTTGCTTCTTGCCCTAATGGTAGCCGAGCATTCTGGTCTCTTGCCAAAGCTATTGGCCGCAACTTTTGCCCATCTTTACTCCCACCTCTGTCCAAACCAGATGGTTCTGTTGCCACTTCAGCCAAGGATAAAGCTGACCTTCTAGCATCCCATTTTTCTTCCAGCTCATGTATTAATGATCTTGGTAAAACACCTCCCACCATTCCCAACACGCTCCATTCAATGCCTCCTGTGGTCTTCCGTCAAAAGGATATCAGAAGGATTTTGATGAATCTTGATGCTAAGAAAGCTCCAGGTCCTGATGGTATTTCTCCACTTGTTCTCAAAACCTGTGCTCCTGAACTTACTCCTATTCTTTGCCGCCTTTTTTCACTTTCTTATTCCAAAGGTGTTTTTCCTTCTGCTTGGAAATTTGCTCATATCCAGCCAGTTCCTAAAAAGGGTGACAAATCCCTCCCATCCAATTATCGTCCCATTGCAATTACTTCTACTCTTTCTAAAGTAATGGAGAAATCAATTAACCGCCAACTCTTAAACTACCTAGAAACCTTCCGTCTGATCAACGATCACCAGTATGGATTCCGTCAGTGTCGATCCACTGGAGATATTCTGGCTTATGTTACCCATTTATGGACTAATTCAATGGAAAGGTTCGGTGAAACACAAGTAGTTGCTCTTGACATCTCAAAGGCTTTTGATCGTGTTTGGCATAAAGGTCTTCTAAACAAGCTTCCATCTTATGGTTTGCCAACTGTTTTTAATAATTGGTTATCCAGTTTTCTCTCTGATCGCTCACTGAGGGTGATGGTAGATGGCTCTCTGTCTTCTAACTTCTCCACTAATGCCGGTGTCCCCCAAGGTTCAGTTCTTTCCCCCACTCTTTTCCTCTTGTATATCAATGACCTTCTTTCATTGACTGGAAATCCTATCCATAGTTTTGCCGATGATAGCACATTGCATTCAACTTTCCATTTTGAGAAACCTTGTCCTGCTCAATCAGCTTCAACTTCTCGAAAATCTGCTACCAATTCCTTAAATGCCGATCTTCAGGTAATTCTCCAGTGGGGCAAAGACAACTTAGTTGATTTCAACCCTTCTAAAACTCAGTCTTGTCTTATATCTCGCAAAAAGGATTCTTCTACTCCTATGCTTATCTTTAATGACACTCCGATTTCTAGGCAGAATGATATATCTCTTTTGGGGATTACCCTGACTTCTAATCTCTCTTGGCACAAGCACATTACAAATATTGCTTCCTCTGCATCTAAAAAACTTGGTTTTCTCTTTCGCTCTCGGCGTTACTTTTCTTCCAAACAGCTGCTCACTCTGTATAAATCGCAAATTCGCCCTGCCATGGAATATTGTTCCCATATCTGGGGTGGTGCCCCCAAAACCTCTCTCCGGCTTCTTGATTCCATTCAGAAGAGGGCAGTTAGGTTAATTAATGATTCATCTCTAACAGAGTCTCTCCACTCGCTTTCTCATAGACGCACTGTTTCTGCTGCATGCCTCTTCTACAGATACTTCCATGGGCACTGTTCTTCTGAATTGACTTCTATAATTCCTGCTCTCTCTTTCAAAACAGTCCGAACACGTGCCGCCACCAGCCAACATCCATTTACTGTCCAACTTCAAACCCACAGAACCAACTTTTCATCTTCCTCATTTATTCATTCAACTGCCGTTTTCTGGAACAACCTTCCTTCATACGTATTTCCTGAAAATTACAATCTACAGAAGTTCAAGTCCAATGTCAACAAATATCTTCTTTCGTCTTCTTAACCTCAAACCCAAGCACGGTACTAAGTACTATAGGTCCTAATACCTCTCGTGTTTGGGGTTCACATAAAAAAAAAAAAAAAAAGATATTTCTTACCGAATCTGGAGCTAAATTAAACATAATATGAAATGAAGAGAACAAAACATGTCATGGAAAATTGAGTTCACAGAAGCAAATGACTAAATTTATCACTCGTCCTAATCCAACATTTCACCAAATATACAATGCAAAAAGAACACAGAAATACTCTTCATAGCATAATAAACATTTGTCTCAAATACTACCATTAATAAAAAAAAAGAAAAAAAATCAGCCTTTCATATTATTCCGGATAACTGACGTTCTACTGTACTTAAAAAGTGCAATGGTCCAGAAAATTAAGCCTCACAACAAACCACAATAAGAGGAATTCGTTGTTCACATTCTCAACGATACAGATGAAGATGAGCACTTTCTGGAAAATGTCATTTTCAGTGATGAAGCGACATTCCACCTATCTGGTAAAGTTAAGACACAGTTGTCACATATGATATGCAAAGTCCCTACTCAATTCGTGAATATGAGCATGACAGTCCCAAAGTAAATGTGTGGTGCGCACTGTCCTTCAGCCAGGTGATTTGGCCATTTTTCTTCTACAAAAACACTGTGAAGTCTGCAAATTACTTAGATATACTAGAAGTGTAGGCTGCACCTCAGCTGGAAGATATATAGCTACAATTGCTTGTTCTATCGATGATGTGGGGCACCACCACAATGGAGCTTGCATGCACACGATTTCCTCAATAAAAAATTTCCTAACCAATGGATCAGCCGGGATGGATCCGTTCCACAGCCTCCTCATTCTCTAGATATCACATTATGGATTTCTTTGTATGGGGCTATGTAAAGTACAAGGTGCATGCAAAAGAAGTTTCAAATGTCACAGAGTTAAAAGACCAGATCAAATAGGCAGTGACTTCCATTTCTCAAGAGATACTTCAAAACACTTGAATGAAATTGGCTACCATGTTGACATTCTACATGCTCAAAGATGCCCAAATGGAGGTTTACTGAAGTGTGGTTCTGTGATAAGAAATTCTTTAATGAGTTGCTTTATTAAGTGTAACATGATCAAGCTTCATAATCAGCTGAACAGTTTATAAACACCCTGTACATAATTTCACGCTGTATCCCTGGTCATAGCTGTGGAAACCATACATCACTGAAAATGAATTCTGGTGTGTACCACTAATTTGTATTAGAGAAGAAAAATAATTTCAAAGTATAATCATTCATGGGCAATAATCACAATGTAAAAGCTTCTTCAGGTGTTTCTGAACCTATACTATCATTTAGGATGGAAGACAAAGGATATGCTTCCTCTTTGAAAGTTTGGTGTATGCCATTGTAACCCAGAAAAAATAACATATTTCTTTAGTGGAATTCACTGAGAGTAAACCTTGTTTCAGTTTGTGTACAGTGCAGTGCAGTGCAGTATAGTACCTCTCTTTCTTTCACCCTTCCCTTTTAGAATGGGCTGGAACAACACCCCATCAACTTAGAGGCTCTTTACAATTAAATTCAATATTATGCGAGAGAGCGAGAGAGAGAGAGAGAGAGAGAGAGAGAGAGAGAGAGAGAGAGAGAGAGCTAGACTCTTAGGTGCTTAATTTACTTGTCTTATTCTCTTATAATTCTACCCAAGAATAAATAAATAAATAAATTTTCTGTTTATACTCTGGGACGACTAAATGGTCAGAGGAGTTCACAAGATAGACAGAATACAAGAAACAGCACCGTATTTAGCAGTCACGGGCTTGAACCCTGGTCACTCAAGACACGTGTACTTGCATAAGTACACATGTGTACTTATGCCTGACCACTCAGCTACGGCACCTAATGGGTTACTGTGTAATTAAAAAGTTGCTTTTGAAGTTGGTACACATTAACTTACCATAATATCTGAAGTAAAAGCTCTTTAAATGAGGTTTGAGAATGTAAAGTTAAAACAGGATCAATTAAGTCACTGAATTAAAAAGTTTTTGTTGGTTATTAACAAATGACTAGTTCCTGAAAAAATTAATTTAATCTCATATACATTTATCATATATGCCTATAAGAACTTAATTCTGCATTAAGCATTTATCACATTTTTGTAAAATAATACACAAGTATCAAGAACCACACATGGATATTGTTGCAATTGTAAACTTAGAAGTATTAGAAAATAAGTTGCTATTTCTGACAATGGTATTAGTTGCTAGAGCAGTGTTTCTCAACCTTTTTGTTTAAAACCATCTTTAAAAGTGCTGCGACACACTTTTAAAGATGCTAAACTTTTGCGGCACACTTTTTTGTTTGAATTAATTTTTATTATAAAACTTGGATTTATTAATTTTATTTTTTTATTTGCATTTTCCATGGCAAACTTGAAGCATACTCTTGGCACACAGGTTGAGAAACACTGTGCTAGAGTAACCAATACCACAGCCAAACATTTAAAAGTGTCAAAATGGACACATAACAAAAGAACAATTGTATTTATAATATTATATTATATCTATACTATATTGTGCAGCAGAGGTATGGTCATTTTCAGCAGAATCAAATTGAAAAAGAACATAGCTCAGTATCAAAAAAAAAACTTGAGCCAACCTGCCTCATTTGCTTCTAAAACAAAACTTTGCTAAATTATATACCATACAGTATAAATTCAAGATCATAAAGCTTTAAGTCTATTGAATGTGGCTTCCTTTTATTCATTTTAGCAACTTGCCTTAATGCCATACTGCTCCAGTTTGTACAGCATTACCAAAAGCTCTCCTGAAATACAAGTATACTGCAACTGGATGCAAAATAATTTTTTTCATCCAGTTCCTTTGTGACCAGATCATAGTATCCAATCAAATGGGTCAAACAAGACTTCCCCTTGACAAACCCATGCTGTGTCTGAACTATAACTGCAGTCTTGTCTAGATGATCCTGTGGCATTAAGGGCAAGTTACAGATATGGGTAAAGGGATGGTTGAGTAGAAGACAGTGGTTATCAATGGACACTGCTATTCATGGACTAATGTTAATAGCAGAGCCCCACAGAGTTTGGTACTGGGCTCATTATAGTTTTCTGTATTTATTAATGATGCTGACAAAGGCATATCAGGCTTAATGTCCAAGTTTTCAGATGATACAAAGGTTTGCAGGGTGGTTAATAACAGTAATGAAGGTATGCTACTGCAACAATATCAACAATATAGAAAATTGGGTAGATGAGCTGAGAGGTGTCAACTGAAGTTTAACATTGACAAATACAAAGTACTGCATATGGGCAGCAGCAACCACAGAGTAACCAACTGTGTGATACTGCACAGTGTAGTGGAGAATAAAAAGCACCTGGGAGTAATTGTGCAGTCAGATATAACGTTTTCTGAGCAGTGCAGACAGAGTTGCTCTTTCCAAGAATGACTTAAGTTCTGCAAATTGCAACGACTGCAGACTAGACACCTCCGAGGTGATCTGACTGAGGTGTATAAGGCCTTAAATGGTTTGCGCACGCTCAATGCCAATAGGATTCTTTCTCTTGCTCAGATTGCACATTTGAGGGGACATAAATTCAAGTTGAGGAAAGGAAGAGAAGAGATGTGCAGAAATTTGCCTTTAACCAGTGGGTGGTTTGATTTGTTTATTGATTTCTGGAACAAACTTCCATCAGTCGTTGTGGAAGTTGATAGCTTAAATAAATTGAAGGAAGAGCTGGACAAACTTTTGGAGTGAATGGATGGGTGAAATGGGAAGGTTTTTTTTTTTTTTTTTTTTTTTTGGCTGATGCTGTATTACAAGGCATATGATGCTTTCTTGCATCATATGCCTCTACTAATACTAATGCAGTCACGAAAGTACTAATGCCTCTACTAATCGCAAAAGTACTAATGCCAATGAAGTCACAACAGTATCAAAAGCTTTCCTGAGATGCAAGTATATGAAATCAAAATTAGTTTTTTGTATCTGGTTTCTTTGTTACTGCATCATAGTATCCAATCAACTTGGCCACACAATCTTCCTTAATAAACTTGTGCTGTGACTGAAGTATAAATGCACTCCCGTCAAGATGGTCCTGCATTACCTCTTTAACCAGTGACTCCATTACTTTCCCTGGAACAGAAATCAAGCTATCAGGTCTTCTAATTACTTGTATCACCCTTTGATCCTCCTCTGTGAAACATTTGTACATCACCAGTCCACAGGAACTACCCTGAATCCAAAGATGCTGTAAGCTTTGGCTTACTAGTAACAAAAAAAAAAAAAAAATAATAATAATAATAATATATACATTTAACATTGGAATATATTCCTACAAATTAGATTGATTCGGTAAACATTTAATTAAATATGCCAACAAATGATTAAAATAGGATCAGGTATTAACCATTAGGAAAGTGCTTAAGGGCGAGGCAAATATCTCAGAAAGATGGTGAACTTCGACCTACAGAAAGAAGGTCAGGTCAGAATTCCTCGAAAAAGTCCGAGAAACAGAGAAGGTCAAGGACGAAGGAATTAATCGGGGATTTTATTATTAAAATAAGGGGTGGGGGAGAAATTAGAACCAAATGGGATATATATAAGGATTTGTTCAGCGGGAAACAGCAGAGTAAGTAGGTCATTTAAGGGGCGAGTTGGTCATTTAGTGAGTGAGTTGGTCGTTTAAGGAGTGAGTTGGTCGTTTAAGGAGTGAGTTGGTCGTTTAAGGAGTGAGTTGGCCGTGTTAGGGGGTCAGTTGGTCGGTTAAGGAGTGAGTTAGGCGGCGAGTTTTTTTGAGGAAGTACAGAACAAAGGAATCCTGAAAATCAAGACCACAATGGAAAGTCATCCTAAAACCAAGGAGCTGGCCCAACCTGGAGAAGGAGACAATTAATTGTAAGTACTGTTTATCATTATTATACCTAGCCAAGATTTAGTCCTGGGGAGAAGAGAATGACAAAATAAGGCACTCTGTATTCCTATCTGCAAATGACATGATTAACTTGTACGGTGGAAGGATAAAACCCAACTGATGTCTTAAAAGAATTGTAATTATTCTTCATAGTAATGAGATTTAGTAAAAACTTTGGCAATGGTACATCCCTGTGGAGTTTGCTTGTATTGGACAATTAGTGGAAAATTTAACCCTTATTATTAATTACTATAATGTATGTACATGAGTTTGAACCCTTGTATTAAACAATGTTGCAATTATCTATATGTATTTGTCAGTTTGTCTCACTCTATTCTAGCTAACCCAAGACTTGTATATGCAGTTAGAGGCCCAAGGGTAACATATAGTTACCTAAATAAAATAACAGTAGGTGGAAAAAATATATATATAAATTAATTAAATAATTATATATATATATAGTACAGAGAAAAAGTGTACCCCTACAATGCTCTCATAATTATGGCTAAGGGTTTGCTTACCTCCTTTTCTTCCTCTCTTAATATAATTGGATAGATCCCATCTGCCCCAGGTGCCTTCTTTATGTTTAATTTTAATAATTCCTCTTCAACTTTCCTCTCCATTATTACAAAATCATTTAGCTCCGTTAGAGTTTGATAAACTTTTAGCATCCTTTTTTCCTAAAGAATTCCTCATGCGAATTTCATTCAGTTTGTCAAGAAGCTGAGTAGGATTACCAACAGTTAAACTATCGACATGAAGTGGACCAAAGTCATTCATCCTCTTCCCTCTAGTTTTTTACATAGGTAAAGAAGTCTTTCCTGTTTTTCTTTGCATCCTTTGGCAAAGATTTCTCATGATCTGCCTTGGCTTGCCTAACCTACTTTGTGACTCGATTACAGACCTAGTTTCTATCTACCATAGTCTTTCATATAACCTAATAATTTATATGCATCCCATGCATTTTTCTTCTCTGCCACACATCTCATTAGTTCATCTGACATCCACATTTAGGCCTTGAACATTATTTCTTAGTTGGTATGAAAAGCATAGAATTTGTAGCTTCTATGATTATTTCCTTGAATCCTCCCCCCAATTAGAATTTGTTGAACATCATTGGTTGGTCCCACTGAATAGAATTTAAAAACTTCCTGAGACCTCTGTAGTCTAAGGTCTCCTTTACGAAAGCAAAAACCCTTCCCTTTACCCTTGATGGTAGTTACACCTTTAAGTTAATCCCACATCAGATTAGATGGTATTATGAAAGAAAACAGAACATTGGTAATGCTTAAGGATTGTTAAAAACAAAAAGTTATAATATTTAAGTACAGTAAACCCTCGATTTAACGCACCCCGATATAACGGATTTCGGATTTAACGGACCAGACAAATAATAATACAGTAATGTACATATTAATCTCGACCATAATATTATTTTTAGGTTATACAAAACTTTAGTGTTATTATTAATTAAAAATTAATAATAATTACCTATTTCCATTATTGTTTTGATAATTATCTACTTTTATTTTTATAATCAAATTCAGGAAATTGTTTTTTATTCTTTCTGAAAACGTGTTCAAATAGCTGCTTTCCCAGATTACAGATAAGAGCAGGCTGTGACTTGCTAGTTGAACATTACTCAGGACACTAAACTGCAGGTCTACCGACTCGCTTTGTTTCAGTCTCAGTCTGCCTCAAGCTATTGTGCAGATCAGGTTGTATACAGAGTGTTTCTGTGATTTCTGAATTGTGACTATTTATTAAATAATTTTGCAATCCTTACAATTTAAAATGGCATCAAGTGATAATGTAATTTTGCTATATAAGTTCAGTAAACCCCCGCTATTCGCGGTATCTGTATTCACAATCGCTGATTTAATATAAAATGAAACCTAAAAAAATGTGAATTTTAAAGCGCTGTGAATATTTTTCACCATAAAAAAACATGGGCGTGGCTAAAATTATCTTTCCCGGTCAAAACAGCGCTCAGTGGGTGGGGGGAGAGGGGTGACAAAATCGCGAGCGTGGATGTTTTCTCGCTAATCCTTGTTCAGTATGTGTTATGCGCTTGTCATGGAAGGTTTCATCGTTTGCTTTTAATTTATATGCTTATAAATTGATATGCTTACAAAAGTGATAAATCTACCGTTTTGCAATGTAAAAGAGACTTTTTCGAGTGTGTTAACAGAAGAAAGTGACTTTACTGTGGACAAGTTCCTTCTAACCCGTACAAAAATATGGCTAAGAATAACAAGAGAAATGTGAAAATATCAAAGAAGGTGATGACATTACCGAATAAAATTGAGTTATTAGACAAAATTTCTAATGGTGAAAGTGTCTCCTCAGTGGCAAAACATTATAAAATCAATAAGTCAACGGTACGATCAATAAAAAAATCGGAAGAAAAAATCCGCCGTAGTGTCCGTGAAAACGCGCTAATTGCTTCAAAAATTTGCTCTGTAACTCGTGATGTTAAATTAGAAAAAATGGAAAAAGCTTTAAATCTGTGGATAGAAGACCGAACTCAAAATAAAATTCTATTAAGTTCACTCATCATTCGTGAAAAGGCAAAACTCCTTTATCAACGCTTTAGCGAAACTGGTGATAGCACTGGCGGGATAAGTTTTTTTGCTAGCAAAGGCACTGGTTTGAAAGATTTGTTTGAAATTTCTAATAAATATTACATTTAATATTAAATTGTTTCTTATTTTCATTTCGATGCCATATGCTTGCATTTAACTATGTACTGTCTATGTACATAGTCATATTATGAAGGTACATATAATACATACATAGACAAAATTTTAGACTAGTTTTTCTTATATATTTCATACTTTGGAATGGAACCCCTTTATTACTATGGGAGCCATAACTCAGTATTCGTGTTTTCTGTATTTGTGACATTTCTCAGGAATGTAACCCCCGCTATTCACGGGGGTTTACTGTATATGGCAAAATTACATTATCATATCACTAAAAAATATCTAAATGCATTTAAAATAGATGATAACTTTCAACGTTTTTTATATGATACTGCAAAATATTAATTTTACTTACTTTGCTGCTTTTTCATTCAAATTTCGAATGTAATCATCAACCCCATACAGCAACTCTACAATGTTTATCAACAGTAATTTTAATGGAGGTGTCTGAATTTCTGTTTCTATACTTCTTTGTAGTATATGCATCTCTCTTCTGATGGCTGATAAGGATTTTACAAGTATCATAAAGTCTGCACAACTGCACTAAGAAAAAAATAATTCAATGAATTATAAGAATAAACAAACAGCTCTTAATTTTTGCTTAATTCTTAAATAATACTTTAGGTGCAAAGTCAGATAAGCTATAAAATAATTCTTAGCTATTGATGGAACTGACCTGCTGGCAATTCTCTCTATCACATAGTGAAACCATCCTAACCAGATTTATTTAACATCAAAGTGACTTGGCCGATTCTTTAAAAGAATAACAATAGGCTAAGTTTTGATTCCTAGGATCATCTATTTCACTAATGAAACTGCTGTTCCTGGGAATCAAAGGATCACTAGAATCAGTCAGGTGACAATGTGGTTACATATGTTATGTTATAACAGATTCATAAATGACATGATTATTTTGCCTTCACTTTTAAATTTTCCTTTGTGAAAATATTATATTACAGTGAAATTATGTTCATTTGGTGGCTGATAAGGATTTTACAAGTATCATAAAGTCTGCACAACTGCACTAAGAAAAGCTGGATAACACGTGAAAACAGGTTAGGGGAACATGCTACCAGAAAGGAAAGGCTATAAAATCCTGCAATAAAAAAAAAGAAAAAAATAAACAACATGTCCTAGCACTTGATACTAAAATTAATAAACAAAGAGAAATAAAGGTGAGAATTATGTTTGGAGGTAGTAGTAAGCTAGTTGAAAAAAAAAAAAAAAATTAATAGGAGGCTAGGCTAGATAACACGTGCAAAAGACAGGTCCAGATCAGCGGGATGGATGGGTGATTTTAGATTTTATGGCACATGAGCAACTAAAGTCATGATGCACTAATGATCGAGATCAGCAGAAATTCATGCATAATGCATTTTGAACACTAATGATTAGTTCAAAAATGTTTATATGCCTCTGAGCATATAAACATTTTTGAACAACTTATTAGGACTATCCCTAAATAGAAACTGAATGTACTACTACATGCCAGTATCACGTCATAATCAGGCCGCCGTAGCCTAGTGGTCAGGCGCGCGGGTGCATAAGTACACGTGCCTTGAGTGACCGGGGTTCAAGCCCGTGACTACTGAATACGGTGCTGTTTCTTGTATTCTGTCTATCTTGTGAACTCCTCTGACCGTTTGGTCGTCCCGGAGTATAAACAGAAAATTTATTTATTTATATATATCCATGGGCTATCTACAGATATCTCTGACAATCATATGTAATACAAATGGAATGGATAAATGGGCAAGAAAATGACTTAATCAGCAGAACACCTGTACCACAATCCTGCACATCAATATAAAAAATAGATCAAGAATTACTTCTGCTAAGAAAACAAATAATCAAAACATAATGTGGACAGATGAATAGTTATAGCCAATGTCAAAGAGGAGTTAACGTTCAACGGAATTATAGGTCAAAGGTTCCCAAACTTTTATACCTTGAGTCTCTTAAAATTTTATACATACTTTTATAAATTAATACATACTTCAAATACATTTAATTTCAAAGAAATAAAATATGAATAACAGAAATAAATAAAAAATGTTTCATACTTGGATTAGTGGGATGCTTTGTCTATATATCATTAAAAAAGTGCTTTGTGAAAACAACAAGCATCTTCCCCCCCAAAAAAACCAATTGTGCCTCAGGGGTGGGGGGCACAATTTGGGAATTGGGAATTTAATCCTTCTTGATTAAAAATGCATATTTTGGGAATCTTTGGGACATGGGCAAGCCACATTAGCAAAGTTAACATATCAATATAATCATCAATTATGCTATCCTAATAGACAATGCATCTGACACTCTCTGGTCTAAGCTACTGCAATAGAAAAGACTGCCAAAGATCATTACTGTTGGCACAGGCAAGAAAAATGTAACAGAAAGAAACACTTAAAATGGCCAAGAATCAGTAGGCTGAAAAAGGATTGCATAGTCCAACAAATTCTAGAGCATCATAAAAATGGGGAATATTAAGAAGTGGATCCATGACTCAGTTATGGTATGAGACACAGCACAGATGGAAATGCATAAAATAAAACAAATTTTTGAAATAGAAGTAAATATTTTACACAAATGTTTTTATCTTTTAAGAAAAAGATACACTACCTAATACTGCATAAAAGTAAACCATACATAAAACAATTCATATATATCTTAATAAAGACATAAAAACTTATAAAGCAGAGCAACATTAAGTTATACAACAAATTCCATTTTTTTTAGTAAATAAATAGGTATTTACTATTTATTAAGTATAAATAGTATAACTATTTAAAATTAATAAATAGTTACACCAAGGGTAACTATTTATTAAGTAAATAGTTATCCTTGGTGCATCTCTATTATAAGGTTACCACAGTGAAAGTAATCATTGATAACATGCATTATCTCCTTTTCTCTACTTTTTTTTCTGTCAATGATTTTAAATATGATTGGCAATTGGCAGCTGTATTAGAGTAGATAGCAAACAAACAAATAAAAAGCCAAATACCTCATTAATTTATTTATAATTACCTTTTCTGATTCAAACCTGTAGTCATGTCATTCTGTATTGATCTGTTTCAATATTATTCTCACTGTCAATACCCATGATATAAAGGGAAATGCAACTTTCTTTAATGTTATTAATGGCTACCCTTAATATTTCCTTAATACAGTCAAACCTCCAAATCCAGCAACCTTGTGATCTGATCCTTGCTACCTCTCAGAATTTGGGTGGTCATTTTATAGCCACACATAAGTGAAAAAAGAAAACTAATAAATAAATAAAATAAAATGATGAATTTTTACACTGCAACTTATTATACATCACATTTTACAATGAGGTAAAAAATCTATAATATATATAGAAAGTATATTTTACAATAAAAATATAAAATAAATTAATTTTCCCTTTCAAAAAATATCATACAAAGTTGGTGAGCCAACAATATACATTTCATATCGTCTTTTCAGTCCCACTATCAAATGCTTTTAACAATGTGGCCCAAATAGATAATGATACGTGTCTGTGTTTTGAACCACACGCTCTTCTACGACCATACCTTTTCTTTTAGGGCAAAATGCAGGCTAAATAAACAATCACTTTCTGAATTATTTCCAACATTCTCCTTTAAGATGCACAGCTCCTTTAAGATGTTATTATTCCAATCAAAAAGAGAAAAAACAATTCAACCTTTCAAATACATAAAATATTAAATTGTTCTGAATTGAACTGAAAATATATGAAGCATAAATTTAAAATTTATGTTAGCCTAATGATTCATGTATGAATATATAATTTATTTGGGGAGCCATAAATTCTTTGTTCTCCTTTGCTAATTATCAAAGATGTTAATATTTTCCAGAAGAAACAGCGGCCAATCCCACAGCAAAGTTCCCCACAACATAAATTAAATATAACCATGCAAACTGCCTTAATTCCCAATAATTATACTGTACATTACTGTATGCTCAGTTAAAAGTTGTTGGATTTGGGAAAAACTTTTATGGCTCTGAGATAAAATCTCCAGTACAGATTGGAGATTTTGCCTTCACAGCCGTAAAAGTTGTCTCAGAATGGTAAAGCAGCTGTGATGTGCCACTTGGACAAATGGCCAACCCAAAAACTAAATTTTCTGACATTTAGATGATTTATTGGATTTACCCATTTCCTAAAAATAGCCAGAAAGTGCCAGAACATGGACTGCAAAACTGAGTTGTTTGTTTGTTATTTGGTTTTTAGGAGCATCAGCAACTAAGGCCATATTGCTCCGGGGATATGCTGTGGTTATTCTCTGACCTTTCCGCATCCTCCGTATTTGGTGGTGATGGGCTCGAACCTCGGTCTAATCAAGAAGTGTGTGCTACGCACTGCTGCTCCTGCCCACCTGGCTACAGAGGCGCCGCAAAACTGAGTGGGGGAGGATCAAATGTATGCAGTACATTTTCTAGTTTGATATTAGTTTTACAAATACAGAGCAAAAAATTTAACAACTTAGTTAAGAACACATAAAATTATTAAAAAAATAAGCTCTCATAATTAAAAAAAAAAAAAAGCTTGAAAACAATGGAAATCACAGTATGAGCAATATTTAAGTAACAGTTTATTACATAATTTCATATTACACATGGTGGTGCAATTGCTTGCTTGGAATTAGGTACAAATATTACTTAACAAAAGCAAAGTTTTTTTGTTTTTTTTTAAATTGTTCTTGATTAAAAAAAAAAACAAGTCGTCTCTAAACATTTACTATGATTTTATTCAAATTTCTGAATGACTACAATAAATTTCTTGTTGTTCTTATTATGCTTATCAAAAGGATGAAATGAAAAGTTTATTAAACAATGATATTAAAAATTTCTAGTGTTACCCAACATATATGGAAATATATGCAGGGTGTTTCAAATTCTACAAACAAATATCACAGTGAAATCTTCATATCAAAACAAGATAAAAAAGTCAGTGTGAACTTTTGTCTAGGATGTTCAAAACTTTTCCATGAAATTTCTATAAATTTTAATTTTGTTACATTGACAGCAGCAGCTTTAAAAGTGTTGCCCATCATCCTCTTTAAAGGGGACACAACCATGCATCATTGACTGGAGAAAACTCAAAGATTCTGAGGTTAGGATGAACATTTTTCACATGAAGGTTAGACACAAGACAGAAGCTTGTCTTCCTTGTGTCATATGTCTGAGTGATGAATAGGTCATATACCCCATGACCTATTCACCACTCAGAGCAGGCTACATACTAGTATTTTAATATGCCACCAAGATAAAATAAGCAGGTGTATTTTTTTTTTTTTTTTTGCATAAATCACACTCTTCCATTAATGTGGAGAAATACATCCTCCAATAATTCAGGCAGTGGGAATCCAGGAAATCCCCATTACTCATCCAGGTGGGACATGTGGTCCTAAGAGGCTATTACAGAGTATAGTACACTACACATCAATGAGTTCCCCAAGAACAATATCTAAAAGTGCTGTGACATGCACTTTGCCTGTAATATGCAGATTTTCTTCAGCTCACATATGCATGTTTGGACTATTAAAAACACCATCTCTTAAAATTGTTGTTCATATGTAAACGAAACAATGAAGGAGAAATCATAAGTTCACTGCTGATGAAACCATTAGCAAAATTTCTCCAATGCAAGTAATCAGCTGCTTTTAACCACCGCACCTTTTGTAGCAAGGGAGAGATAGCAGCTATTTCTCATGCACCACATGCTTTACTTCTGCATGGCATACAGAACATCACAGTCATGGCATACAGAACAGCGTGAATGCTAGCTGAAGGTTGGCCTTTGAAAATCTGCAATACTTCCTACTCCTTTATTTTTGTGTGGGGGGGGCACATGCATTGTCCTTGAACTTCCTGTACTATGCACTTCATCACACTGTTTTCTCAACCAAGTGCCTCAAAAGTAGTAAAACAAGGTTGTTGTTACAAAGGTAAAAGTTATTGGTGCAGTTCAATGGGTTGCACTTGTGTTACAAACTGCACTGTACACTATTTGTACATCAGCCATTTCTTTGAAAGTGAACTTTCACAATGGTAGATTTATTACACACAAATTGCAACCACAGGCAGACAGCATGTGTGCACAAACAACTCTACAGCCCTATTTAACTCACTGTATATAATTTTTAGTAGTGTACACAAATCCAGCTAGTTACTATTTTATTAAACAATAGTACCAGCAGAATATATTCTTTGACAGAGAATAAGAAAATCAAAAACTAAATTCTGTCTCTCTCTAAAGAAAACACATTCTTTAATTTACAGTAATGTCAAAATAACTTAAAATCCATTACCCTTTGATATAAAGCTGCACAGAGTCCTTGTTCCAAATCAGGCAATTTATTCAGAAGATTTTTCAAAATGCTAAAAACAGAAGATTTAGAATGGGTGATTTCTGTTATTATTTCAAGACGCTTCTTGATTTCTCTGAAAACATAAGATATTTCAAATTTAATAACAACAGGCTGACAATGAAAGAGCATAAAAATAAAATTAAATATATCATTAATTTAATTTAATGAAGCTATTCTTAAAAGTTCTATTTCTGCGAGGGTAAATAACTAACATCACTTTCAACTTGATATAAAAGAGATTTTGGCTGGCTGGTACAAATAGATAGTACCCATTTTTTAAATCAAAATTTTCAGTTCTAATCAGAACAATAAACAACTATTTAAAATAAAATAAAAAAATGAAAACAGTAGACAAACAAAATTGAAACTATACTGTTATTATTAAGGTCTAATGGTGCAAGAGCTGCAATGGACACATTGCACCTGGTATGAGGGTTAATTAAAAGCAATCATAATGAATTACTTTAAAACTAACTGTAGAATTCAATCAAGTTAGCATTTTTTCCCTCTGAGGTAATGCAGTGCTAATGGATCAGATAGATTCCACACTGGGGACTATTATTACATCCACAATGTGGAACCTATCTGAGCCATTTCTTAAATTATGACTTAAATCATTACTTAAATTATAACTTTGACTGATTACACATGAAATGCATTCACAATTTAAAAAATAAGTTTAATATCATGTATAAAAATTTTAAACTAATTTGATAAAAGATTATGTACCATTAAATGTTACTTGCATTTGCCATTATTTCATATTAATTCTGTTAATAAGAAATATAAGATCAAAATCATGCTTACTCAAGATCAGTAAGTGGTCTTGCTAACCATAGTCGCAAGAGTCTTGCACCAAACCTAGTAACAGTATTGTTTACAGCCCAGAAAACAGTACCATACGCTGTGTTATTTGTAAGGTTTTTAAACAACTCCAAATTATGCATTGCTGTAGCACTCAGACGCATGAAATTAAAAGCTGATATTGATGAAAATGAGCTGTAATGACAAAAAATGCACATTAGATAAAAAAAAGTCAAGAGAACTTCTGCTTAGAGCAGCATTATCTCAAAGTAATTAATTTCATAATGTACAATGCAACGTACTTCATATGAGCATAGTTTTAGAAATGTAATCTTTTACAAGAAACATGTTCTATAATAATAGCCACTTCTACTATTTCTTTCCAAGTGATAGAAGTATGGTCATTGACCATACTTCTAATGCATTTATTCCATTGTGGCAAAACAATAATGTTGTCGTTATAGCCACTTTATGATACAATGCTTGAATTCTTCAACCCCTTAGAAGTCCTGCCTTTCCAAATATTCTTTCATCGGCCTGAATAAGTGAAATCACTGGGGTTCAAGTCTAGCTGTATGGAGGACTATGGTTATTAAAAAAGTAATATAGTATATAAAAAGGATTTTAGGTTAAACATAGTGTTGCTGTCAGTTTCTTGCAAGAAACTGCAAGGAAATGCTTAAAGTCAATGAATATAATTATTCATTGATGAATTCAAAATAAAATGAAGAGCTGGGGCCTAAAATACACTGCAAAGCTAAATAAAAATAAAATTGGATATTTAATTTAATCTTATTTCTATTTTAGCAAATCATTACCACAATACAATAAACCCTTGCTAATCAGGATTGAAATTAGAAAAATTCTATTCTCAGGTGAGTATTGTACTTTGTAAGACACACAGGATTTAGGACTGTGCAGAGAGAGAGAGAGAGACGGAACATATATAACATTTTGCATTGTTGTTGATGCAGAGTCAGATGGGTGTTATTACTTATATCGCTTCATTTGCATACTTCTTTATACGTATATATGTAAACATAACATAATCATTACTTAAATTATAACTCTGACTGATTACACATGAAATGTTTTCACAATTTTAATAATTGTGAATGCATTTCATGTGTTTTATATATATATATATATATAAAATATATATATATATATAACATAGAAATAAATGATAAAGGACATAGTAAGATGGGAAAGTTATTAACAACAACGTGCCATGCCTAATGGAAGATATGAGAAGAAAAGAATGTTAAGATCCTAATGAATTAAGTGGAAAAATTGGCTGAATTGATAAGCCAAATCATATTTACAAAAGCTAGAAAAAAGTGGTAATTAATGCATATTAAAAAGTAGTAATAAATAAAAATGAAAATAATGAAAATAAAAATTGGTACATAGATCAGGTATTTCATCAGGGGACTACACCCGATCATGTACCAAAATACTGCGTTTCTATACAAACCCATGCCGATGGAGGTAGCAATAAATTAAAAAAAAAAAAAAAAAAAATTAAAAATTAAAATTTTAGGAAACCTTCATAGACATGAGTGAGGTAGCCCCAACGCAGTGTGTATATTTTAAGTAAACCGTTAAATTAAAAGGTGTACCAGGCAGCAGCATAGAAAAGGGAAGTAATACAAGGTATGGGTGGGAAAAAAGATAGTAGTAAAAAAAGGAGGCGAAAATAGCGAGAATAAGAAAAGAAGGAATGTCCGAATCACCCTCGTATTGCACTAATAGTTCAACGGACGGAAAAAGCAGAATAGAAAGTATAAAGACGTAAAGAGAAGGAAAAGATTTTAAAGATACTAGGCAAGCTGGGTTCGTAAGTACCCAACCTCTTAGAGAGGGCCTTGGCTGTGAAGGTGTTAGTAGAAGAGGAAAATTAATACTGCTAGCCTGTGAAATATTTTGTTAATGTCACATGTAAAAAAACTAGTATAAAATTACATACCTTTAAAATTATGTAGCATCAATTAGTAGAATTATGTAGCGTCAATTAGTAAAATTATGTAGGATCAATTAGTAAAATGCATAATAAACATGATTAATAAATAGAATACAAACAAGGAGAGGTTGCTTAGTAGAAAAATAATAATGGACGCCCTCTATAGTTAAAAGTGAGGAAAAGGTCCGAATAATAATTAAAAATAATTAAGCAAAAATAATTAAAATAAAATAATGGAAAAAATTAAATAGATAAAACTTAAAAGGTAACTTAGAAAGTGAAAAGACATGAGCATCGTTCAGAATAGAAGTCATATGATGTGATCACTTTCAAAGTGGTGGGAATACCACCATTTAAATTTACAACTATACATCTGTACAAATTATCATGTTAACCCTAATCAAAATGAGATATAGTGAAACCGAATTTATGTTTAATGAAGTTAGAAAGATTTTTAATAATACGATTTATAAAATTAATAGGAATATCATTTAAACATAATTTGGTATATAGGCCGTTTAAAGCTTTGATAAAAAGTGTTTGATTGCTGCTAAGATACGCAAGACGTAAAATTTGTGTATGGATGATATTTTTATGAACTGTAATGGAAATATTAGAGTTCCAATTTGTTAAATAAATAATGTTGAAATTAAATTGACTTCTTTTATCAAATACTTCCAAGATATTACGAAGAGGTGAATTATTTAAAGTAATGCTTAAATCGAGAAAGTTTGCGTGTTGGTTACCATTATTTTCTTTGTTTAAGGTAAGTTCAGTAGGATATATCAATTTAGCAATATTTTCAAAATGATAATTTAAAATCAAGATATCATCAACATATCTAAATGCGAAGAAATTAAGGTTTGGATTGTTATTAGTATAAAGATCTTCGTAGTAATGTAGAAATAAGTTGGAAACTATACTGGAAATTTGTGAGCCCATGGGAACTCCTATTGATTGTCTATAGGTATTACTGCCATCGTAAATATAGTTATTAAGAATACATAAGTTGATATAATTATTCCAGACAATCTCATCCACGGGTAGAACGTGCTTGTATTTAAGATATAATTGATTGAGTACAGAGATAATTAAATGATGTGGTAAGGAAGTAAATAAATTAGTAAAGTCATAGGTTTCGATACTAAAGATTTTGGCATTAGAATTGAAGATTTTAATGATGTTGTGGTTATTATTAATGATCCAGGTTGATGGAATATTAATGAAGATGGTAGTTAGTAGTTTAAAAAATTGTTTACCTGGAAGATAAAGCGGTTGTTATCTTCCAGGTAAACAATTTTTTAAACTACTAACTACCATCTTCATTAATATTCCATCAACCTGGATCATTAATAATAACCACAACATCATTAAAATCTTCAATTCTAATGCCAAAATCTTTAGTATCGAAACCTATGACTTTACTAATTTATTTACTTCCTTACCACATCATTTAATTATCTCTGTACTCAATCAATTATATCTTAAATACAAGCACGTTCTACCCGTGGATGAGATTGTCTGGAATAATTATATCAACTTATGTATTCTTAATAACTATATTTACGATGGCAGTAATACCTATAGACAATCAATAGGAGTTCCCATGGGCTCACAAATTTCCAGTATAGTTTCCAACTTATTTCTACATTACTACGAAGATCTTTATACTAATAACAATCCAAACCTTAATTTCTTCGCATTTAGATATGTTGATGATATCTTGATTTTAAATTATCATTTTGAAAATATTGCTAAATTGATATATCCTACTGAACTTACCTTAAACAAAGAAAATAATGGTAACCAACACGCAAACTTTCTCGATTTAAGCATTACTTTAAATAATTCACCTCTTCGTAATATCTTGGAAGTATTTGATAAAAGAAGTCAATTTAATTTCAACATTATTTATTTAACAAATTGGAACTCTAATATTTCCATTACAGTTCATAAAAATATCATCCATACACAAATTTTACGTCTTGCGTATCTTAGCAGCAATCAAACACTTTTTATCAAAGCTTTAAACGGCCTATATACCAAATTATGTTTAAATGATATTCCTATTAATTTTATAAATCGTATTATTAAAAATCTTTCTAACTTCATTAAACATAAATTCGGTTTCACTATATCTCATTTTGATTAGGGTTAACATGATAATTTGTACAGATGTATAGTTGTAAATTTAAATGGTGGTATTCCCACCACTTTGAAAGTGATCACATCATATGACTTCTATTCTGAACGATGCTCATGTCTTTTCACTTTCTAAGTTACCTTTTAAGTTTTATCTATTTAATTTTTTCCATTATTTTATTTTAATTATTTTTGCTTAATTATTTTTAATTATTATTCGGACCTTTTCCTCACTTTTAACTATAGAGGGCGTCCATTATTATTTTTCTACTAAGCAACCTCTCCTTGTTTGTATTCTATTTATTAATCATGTTTATTATGCATTTTACTAATTGATCCTACATAATTTTACTAATTGACGCTACATAATTCTACTAATTGATGCTACATAATTTTAAAGGTATGTAATTTTATACTAGTTTTTTTACATGTGACATTAACAAAATATTTCACAGGCTAGCAGTATTAATTTTCCTCTTCTACTAACACCTTCACAGCCAAGGCCCTCTCTAAGAGGTTGGGTACTTACGAACCCAGCTTGCCTAGTATCTTTAAAATCTTTTCCTTCTCTTTACGTCTTTATACTTTCTATTCTGCTTTTTCCGTCCGTTGAACTATTAGTGCAATACGAGGGTGATTCGGACATTCCTTCTTTTCTTATTCTCGCTATTTTCGCCTCCTTTTTTTACTACTATCTTTTTTCCCACCCATACCTTGTATTACTTCCCTTTTCTATGCTGCTGCCTGGTACACCTTTTAATTTAACAGTTTACTTAAAATATACACACTGCGTTGGGGCTACCTCACTCATGTCTATGAAGGTTTCATAAAATTTTAATTTTTAATTTTTTTTTTTTTTTTTTTAATTTATTGCTACCTCCATCGGCATGGGTTTGTATAGAAACGCAGTATTTTGGTACATGATCGGGTGTAGTCTGCTGATGAAATACCTGATCTATGTACCAATTTTTATTTTCATTATTTTCATTTCTATTTATTACTACTTTTTAATATGCATTAATTACCACTTTTTTCTAGCTTTTGTAAATATGATTTGGCTTATCAATTCAGCCAATTTTTCCACTTAATTCATTAGAATCTTAACATTCTTTTCTTCTCATATCTTCCATTAGGCATGGCACGTTGTTGTTAATAACTTTCCCATCTTACTATGTCCTTTATCATTTATTTCTATGTTTTATTTTATAGTTGTATCCTGTTCTGTAGCCTTGCGCGTCCAGGTACATGTATTCTCTATTTTCTTTTTCTTTTCCTTTCTTTACCTTTTTCTTCTCCTTTCTTTACCTTTTTCACCTGTTTTATATACTATATATATATATATATATATATATATATATATATATATATATTTTTTTTTAATCATATGATGTGAGCAATACAACAAAGGAACCAGTTTTTTTCTGCTTCCTTCGTGTATGGCCTTGAGGTCCAACCAGACAGTACGGCACCATCGTAATATCCAAGCCTGAGGCGGGATTCGAAACCGCGACCTTTGGGTTGCCAGGCAGGCACTTTACCCACCTGGCTAACCTGGTCGGCTTATATTATGGATTTAAACATATTTCATATATTATGGGTTTATGTAATTGTTGGCTAAACTACAACACCATTTATTGCCTTGTCGAGGTCCTCGTATGCAGATGGTTTCATCATTTTCCTGATAGTCATGCCTTTAATGCTATCAGATATGCCCACAAAATCTAATAGCTTCCCATTATTTTTTACGATGTCACATATGATTTGGTTTGGTAACCAATATTATAATAGTTAATTAAAGATTTAACAGATGCACTGTTTTCAAACTTTTGAATAATTTCAAGTTTTTGTTCGATTGGAAACACAACTCTTTTGAATTTACCCATCATTTTCATGATTTCTAAAAAAAAAAAAAAAAAAAATGTGTGTGTGTGTATATATATATATATATATATATATATATATATATACTGGATAATTGAATAAATTTTGCTGTATTACTAGTTAATTGATTAAATTGCTTCGGTTTGGTCGATTTTTCATTTACTGGTATTTATCTACTATCTATGAGGGTATTTAGGTGTATCGGGAACAGGAGATCCAGTTAGCCTGTGCAATCTAACTTCTTCCTGGGGGTCTGTACATGTAATGGTAAATAATAATAATAATAATAAATGAAGTTAATATTTTGTATTTCAAACAAACATCAAATAAATGTTAACTAATATTCTTTTACCTGGTCATCTACCCGCTACTTCGTCGGGGGCTTTGAGCGGGTCGATAGCCAGATTAAAGGAATGTCTCATACCTACCCGTTTCTGTTATCCCTTTATCAGTTTTGCCTTTTTAGTGATATTTTTGTACATAATTACTTAATTACTTTGTTTGGATAACTTTAGTTAATTGATTTTAGATAATCTTTGATTAATTTTGGTAAACTTTATTTATATTGATTTAGATAATCTAATTATAATTTTAGAAATATTTTGAATCTTACAATCAGAATCAGCAAACTGGTATAGGTGATACAAAGCCCAAGGGTGAGTATCTGGATAAGTGAGGGGGTTTTTACTTACAGTCAGTTGTTCTGTGGTGGTCAGTCGGAAAAAGGGCGTTAGTCCCGTTCTCTGTTTGTTTTATTGACCAATCGGTTTTTAGTGCGCAGATGCGCCTATTGTTTGTTATGGCATGATGTCGATATTGCTGTAGGGCGATATATTTGCAAGTCATGAGAGGGTTGATTTTTACGTATTGCCGGGAGTGGGAGGCTGAGGTTGGGGGAGTTCTTCCGAGTTGAAATGATATGTTTTTCGTATATACAAGCCCGATATATTAGAAAATTACGTGGTGATTATTATTGATGATGAGGTTTTGAAGAAATGAGTGTTTTTATGATGTTAAGATGATGTCCATTTGCGTTTTTTCATGAATTTGTATTTACATGATTTTTCCATTGTTATTTTCATGAATTTATTATTTACATGAAGTTTGTCATTGCTATCCCTTGGACTGGGCCGGTATAGCTTTTCTAAGGAATAACGGCCCGTATTGTCCTAGGGGGGTAGCTATTTACATATATACAGCCTCTTACTAAGTGAATCTCCTTGTGTTGTTTAGTTTAAATATGTTCTTTGTACTTTGCTATATTTCCATTTGGGCATTTCTAATTTTTATTTTTATATCAAAAGGGTGGGTTAGTATAGGATGCCGGATTACAGAGCACTCGGAGGACGAGCCTCTTCTGAGCGCAATTAATCCGGGCCTCAATTTAGATAGTTTTTATCCTGCTTTTTAATTTGGTTTTTGGCTACTGATGGTTTATAGCTGTTTTGTGGTGTTTTCAATTATTCTATATGGGCAGACGTTCGGTTGATTTTTGATGTTCATATGTATGGCCGCTTTAATGTGGTGTTTGCTGTAATTGTTTGGTATATTGTTTTTGGAAAGGGTTTTTATTAGTTTTTTAATTGCTTCCGTTATATTTTCTGAATTATTGCATATGTTTATTAATCTGGTTGTTTGTTTCCTAATTGTGTTTCCTTGTATGTGCTTAGCAGTGTTGCTATCCCAGTGGATGAGCATTATGGCGGGGAAGTTGAAGTAGTCTCGTTTGTCGTAATGTTTAGTGTCGATATTATCTTTGGTGATATTGATCTGGCCGTTGAGGTAAAATGCTTGTAGGTTACTGTCTGGGTTGGTAAGTTCAATGCTAAGATCTGTGGGGTAGATTTCCTGGGCTAATGTTTCGAAGTTGTCGTAGTTGACGACTAGGACGTCATCGATATATCTATATATGTTGACTCCTTCTTGTATGTTATTTTCAAAGTGGTGTAAGTAAAGGTTGGCTATTGTGCTGAAGCAGCAAGATCCCATGGCTATCCCTCTTGTCTGTAGGTAGATGCTGTTTCCCATCATTATGTAGTTATTTTTGACGTTGAGATTGATTAGATCGTGCCAGTATTGTTTATTGCATTTCAAATTTTTTTGGTGGTTTTGAAAGTAGTATGTGAGGACTTTGATTAGATTGTCATGTGAAATGCTAGTGAAGAGGTTTTTGAAGTCATAGGTGTAGATGCTTCTGATATTGTTGTTTTTGTTTAGAATGTAATCTAGATATTTTTTGTTGTTGGTGATGATTTTGGTGTTAGTTATTTCGCTAGTTATAATTTTAAGTTTGTTTTCCAGTAGGCTGCTGGATGGTTTTATGTAGCTGCTTTTTCCAGATGTGATGAACCTTTTTCCGGTAGGTATTTTGTGAAACTTTGGGATCCAGTAAATGAATGGGTATTTTATAGTGTCTATTTTCAGCTTGTGTTTTTTGTGTAATGCTATGATTTTTTTGCTGATGCTGTTTGGTGTGGAGTTTATTTTTTTTGTATGTTTCACTGTGGTTCATTTCGTCTTTAATTGTGTCTATGTAAAACTTTTTGCATATTATACTGAAGTTGTTGTTGGCCTTGTCTGTGTTTGTTATAACGAATTTGCTTTGCAGTTCTTTCGTCTTGTGGTTAATGTTTTTTAAATTATATTGTTTCATGTAATTTTGTGGCGTTAAGACTTCTTGGAATCTGTTCATGATTTTTTCTGTGGTTTTGTTTATCCATATTTGGAATGCCTCTATAGGTGTGTTATATTTATATGCAGTTTTGAAAGCGAATTGTAGTAGGTCCTTGTATATAGATTTTCGTGTGCTTTTTAAATTGGTTGGGCTATTGAGTCTGAACTTGGTTCCTTTTTTCATGATTTCTTTTAGTGTGCAATCCTCTATAATGCTAAGGTCGCCTGTGATGATGTGGTTATGATGTGGATCTATGTATTTTTTGTATTTCTTATTTAGGCAGTGGCAAGGTTGTTCTGCATTGTTCATATTGCTGATGGTGTTTTTGTAGTTACATATGGTTATGCCTATAGGTTTTGTGAAACTATTTCTAACTTTTATGCTGATGTTTTTGATAGGTAGGAACTTTTTGGTGTTATCCATAATGTCACTGATGTTAACATGGTTGAATGTCCGGTTCAGGAATTTGATTGTGCAGCATTCGTTTTTTGATCTGTCTTTGTAATCAGTGCCGATTCTGAATTTGCATACATCTTCTAGGGTATGGTTCAGGTGTATGTTCTGAATATTGAGTTTTTGGTGAATTCTGTATAGCGCTTTAAGTCTGCTAATTTTAAGAGTAAATAGGGTGTTGTGGATATTTTTAATATTGATGGGGTCCGTATCCCATTCTGTGATGAGTTTTTCGAAGTCGTTTAGGTTTTGTGTTTTGTATTTGTCGTCTTCATTGTTTTCTTGTCTAATTTTATTATGCTTTAATCCATTTTTGTGCCAGTTTTTGTTGAGCTGAAAGATAGTGTATGTACATTGGTCGGGGTTGGTATATATGAAGTTTCTGCCATTGAATCTGTTATTGAGTCCGTATGGGTGTAGTGATTTGTACATTATTATAAGTATGTCCTCGTGTTTTCTCTTTTGGCATTCAGCACAATAGCCAACCTTTACTTACACCACTTTGAAAATAACATACAAGAAGGAGTCAACATATACAGATATATCGATGACGTCCTAGTCGTCAACTACGACAACTTCGAAACATTAGCCCAGGAAATCTACCCCACAGACCTTAGCATTGAACGTACCAACCCAGACAGTAACCTACAAACATTTTACCTCAACAGCCAGATCAATATCACCAAAGATAATATCGACACTAAACATTACGACAAAAGAGACTACTTCAACTTTCCCGCCATAAAGCTCATCCACTGGGATAGCAACATTGCTAAGCACATACAAGGAAAAACAATTAGGAACCGAACAACCAGATTAACAAACATATGCAATAATTCAGAAAATATAACAGAAGCAATTAAAAAACTAATAAAAACCCTCGCCAAAAACAATATACCAAACAATTACAGCAAACACCACATTAAAGCGGCCATACATATGAACATCAAAAATCAACCGAACATCTGCCCATATAGAATAATTGAAAACACCACAAAACAGCTATAAACCATCAAGTAGCCAAATACCAAATTAAAAAGCAGGATAAAAACTACCTAAATTGAGGCCCGGATTGATTGCTCTCAGAAGAGGCTCATCCTCTGACCTATACTAACCCACCCTTTCGATATAAAAATATAAAAATAAAAATTAGAAATGCCCAAATGGAAATATAGCAAAGTACAAAGAACATATTTAAACTAAACAGCACAAGGAGACACAAGGTAAACATTCACTTAGTAAGAGGCTGTATATATGTAAATAGCTATCCCCTAGGACAATACGGGCCGTTATTCCTTAGAAAAGCTATACCGGCCCAGTCCAAGGGATAGCAATGACAAACTTCATGTAAATAATAAATTCATGAAAATAACAATGGAAAAATCATGTAAATACAAATTCATGAAAAAACGCAAATGGACATCATCTTAACATCATAAAAACACTCATTTCTTCAAAACCTCATCATCAATAATAATCACCACGTAATTTTCTAATATATCGGGCTTGTATATACGAAAAACATATCATTTCAACTCGGAAGAACTCCCCCAACCTCAGCCTCCCACCCCCAGCAATACGTAAAAATCAACCCTCTCATGACTTGCAAATATATCGCCCTACAGCAATATCAACATCATGCCATAACAAACAATAGGCTCATCTGCGCACTAAAAACCGATCGGTCAATAAAACAAACAGAGAACGGGACTAACGCCCTTCTTCCGACTGACCACCACAGGACAACTGACTGTAAGTAAAAACCTCCTCACTTACCAGATACTCACCCGTTGGGCTTTGTATCACCTATACCAGTTTGCTGATTCCGATTGTAAGATTAAAAATATTTCTAAAATTATAATTAGATTATCTAAAATCAATATAAATAAAGTTTACCAAAATTAATTCTTCTTTTCTTCTTCTTCTTTGGTCCTTAGCTGGCAGCTGGGGAAGGCGGTTGGCCACGCAACCAGTATGCTGCTGTAGGTGCCGCAGGGTTTCGGACTTGCTCTGTGATGTTCTTCCATACCTTACGATCCATGGCGTCAGTCCTGGCCTGGTTAAGGTCGAGACATCGGCTCTTCGAGTCATTTTCCACTTGCTTGGCCCACGTTTTCCTAGGCGCGGTCCGTTGGATGCTCCATTGGGTGGGTCGTTGTCTCCAAAGGAGTGTGGATGGTATTCTGTTCGTGCCCATTCTACATACGTGGCCAAACCATCTAAGCCTTCGCTTCTGGATTTGGTTGGCAATGGTTGGTTGCTGTTGGCATCTGGCGCGGATGGTATCATCAGTGATGCGGTCGCGAAGAGAGATGCCCAAGATCTGCCGCAGGCATCGCATTTGGAATACCTCAAATTTGTTCAAATCTAACTTGAGACAAATCCATGTTTCCAATCCGTAAAGAAGAATGGGCAGGATCAAAGTCCGGAAGAGTCGGATTTTAGTCTTTGTGGAAATGTTGGTCCTCTTCCACAGACACCATTTGAGCGAGGCGAACGCAGTGGCCGCCTGTCCAATTCTGCTGTGGATTTCCATGGTGGATGCAACTTTCTTCTCCTGGACCAGCGACCCAAGGTATTTAAAGTCCTGCACTTGCTCGATCTGGACGCCTTCGAGATAGATGGTGGCTTGCGACCCATCTGTTGTCAGGGCCTTTGTCTTACCAGCATTGATCTTCAAACCGTATGGCCGGGCAATGCGGGCAATGTCGTAGAGGATGTCCGTGGCTTCAGCGTCGTTACCGGCAAGGATAGCACTATCATCAGCAAACATCAGGTCAGTCACATAGTGATCCTTGTCATATTGTATGCCCTGTCTGTTTCTGAATGCTTGCCTCATAATGGCGTCGACCACGATGTTGAAAAGCAACGGGGAGGCTACATCCCCTTGGCGGACTCCAGTTTGGATGGTAAATTCCTCGGATAAATCGTTCTGGATGCGCACCTGGCTGGTTAAACCATTGTATGCAGTTTGGAGGAATGTGATGACTTTTCGAGGGACATGTTCAACCTCTAGTAGTTTCCATAAGGCAGGCCGGTGGACACAGTCGAAAGCAGACTTAAAGTCAATGAAAACAATGACGGTTCGCTGTCCACACCGGATCCTCTCCTCCATCAGCTGACGAATGGCAAAGATTTGATCACAGCATCCTCGCCCGGGTCTAAATCCTGCCTGTTCTTCTCGACTGGTTTGCTCGCAATGTTTTTGCAGTCTTGACTGGATGATCTTCATAAAGACCTTTCCGATGATGGAAAGGAGGCTGATGCCACGGTAGTTCTTGCAGTCCCGGTTATCACCTTTCTTGTGGATCTGTATGATAATGGCTTTCCTCCATGTTAGCGGAATTTGTTCAGTGCACCAGATGGTTTTGAGGAGTGAGTGTAGTCGGCGAAGCAGTACATCTCCCCCGGCTTTGATCGCTTCTGTGGTGACTTGGTCCACTCCTGGTGCCCTGCCATTCTTCAGGGATTGTATGGCTGCTTTCACTTCTTCTACTGTAGGCTCAACATCGACCATGGAGACCTCATGGGGGTCGATCGAGAGTGCTGTTGCTGGCGGTCCCTGAGGTGGGTCGTGATTATACAAAGCTTTGAAGAATTCACTCCACCGTTGCAGGCGTTCGGCTGGTGATTGCACGAAGGTCCATCAGCATTCTTGATGTTGTCACTAGTCAATTTGGTCTTTCCACTCAGACATCTGAGGGTGCGGTAGAGAGTGCGGTACTCGTTCTTGGATGCCGCCACTTCAAGATCATCTGCCACTTGGTTCCAGTATGCTTCTCTTTCTGCTGTCATTCTTTGTCGGACTTCTCGGTTTAGCTGCCGGTACCGTTCAAAGTCGACCAACTTTGCCTGTTTCCGTTTGTCCACGAGGTCGAGGCACTCGTCTGATATCCATGGTTGTGTTCGACGTCGGGCAGGTGGACATAGGGGCTTGGCACATTCCAGGATGGCATCAGAGATCTGCTTTTCTTCTTCATTTATATCCTCGGGCACGGCCAGCATCTCGAAGCGGTTGGATAGGGCGATCTGATATGCCTGTTTGTTGGCAGCATTCATTAGCTGCCTCCAGTCCAGCTTGGCTGACCGAGATGATCTTTTTGCATGCCGTAATTTGAGCTGCACCTTAGCCCGGATGAGGTAGTGATCAGATCCGCAATCAGGTCCCCTCATGGCACGAACGTCCATGAGTGATGAGTGAAATTTGGCATTGATCAAAATGTAGTCCAGGATTGCTGAGTCCTTGCCAGATGGATTTCGCCATGTAAGTTGATGTTTTTGAGGGTGCTGGAAATGGCTGTTTCCAATGATCACGTTGTTAGATGCGGCAAAGGACAACAAACATAGTCCGTTGTCGTTGATCTTCCCATGGCCAAACTTGCCCATTGTTGTTTCCCAATCAGAACTGTCCACGCCAATGTGGGCATTAAAGTCCCCTGTGAGGATGATCACTTCTGTCTGCGGAATTGAATCCAGCGTATGTTGGAGCTGGTTGTAGAAGTCATTCTTGGTCGGGTCCAGGCTAGTCTCAGTTGGCGCATAGGTGGAGATAAAATTAATTAATCAAAGATTATCTAAAATCAATTAACTAAAGTTATCCAAACAAAGTAATTAAGTAATTATATACAAAAATATCACTAAAAAGGCAAAACTGATAAAGGGATAACAGAAACGGGTAGGTATGAGACATTCCTTTAATCTGGCTATCGACCTGCTCAAAGCCCCTGACGAAGTAGCGGGTAGATGACCAGGTAAAAGAATGTTAGTTAACATTGATTTATTTGTTGTTTGTTTGAAATACAAAATATTAACTTCATTTATTATTATTATTATTATTATTATTTACCATTACATGTACAGACGCCCAGGAAGAAGTTAGACTGCACGGGCTAACTGGATCTCCTGTTCCCGATACACCTAAATACCCACATAGATAGTAGATAAATACCAGTAAATGAAAAATTGACCAAACTGAAGCAATTTAATCAATTAACCAGTGCTGGTTAATTTATTCAATTAACCAACACGTATAATGTCAAATTGCCACATGACAATAGCATTAACGTAGCAAGTGATAAAAAAGCATTAATCAAATAGGCTCAAATAATAAATAATAATTAAAAAACATTATATATATATATATACTATAAAAAAAATTCAAACTCCTGACAAAATAATGAAACAATTTTTTTTTTTTTTTTTTTTGTGGTGCAATGGAGAACAATAATCCACACAACACTAAAACAAACTAAACATTTGTTCTGTTTCCATTGTTTTTTTGAACAGCTGGTGTCTATAATAATTGTGGGATAATAGGTACATTCATCTGCCAATCACGACTTATGACACCACTTCTTGTCGCTTATTTACGATATCTGTTTATACCCATTCTATTTATGACTTCAATTTTATGATTTCTGGTGGATATTTTTTTTTTTTTTTACTTTGTCTTGAAGTGTCCCGGTTAATCAAGAGTCTGCCGTACAACTTCTGAGTCTTCTATCGATGGATAAATATATTGTCTTTTTATAGTTTTTAAATAAAGGCTCTACAGTGCTATTTTATATCATTAAATTTTCTATTTATTTGTGTTCTAATTTTTTTTGTCTTTTAGGGCAATCTTTTGCTTCATTAAGATTATCACCTAATCTGGATGACCTCTCCTGCTAAATAATCTGGATTAGGTAGGATCATGGCCTCCATAGCCAAGTGGTCAGGAGTGGGAGTGCAGTAGCACATGCTCTTTGAGTTAGACCGGGGTTCAAGCCCCTGACTGCTAAATATGGTCAATCTGCCAACCCGCACTGGACCAGCGTGGCAGATTATGGTCCATTTCCCTTAGCATGAATTGTTGAGGAAGCTTCCATCCTGCAATGGGTTGATAATGGCTGCAGTTTACCTTTTTTCTTTTTTAAGGTAAGGTCTACTGTATTCCTACAATATTATTATAAAATTAAATTGCTGATAAATATATAATCAAAAATATTTTACGTAACTAATTTATTTCAAAATTAGTTAAATAAGTTCTGGTATACATGCCAATGAACAGATCTAGTATACTCTAAAAGCAAATGAATGATTCTGTGCTTCTTCACTGAATAAGGAACAAACACATTTAGTAAGTAACCCCTCCTCCAAGTTTAATTTGTAATATATCAATCTTTTAAATTTTCTATAGATGTCACTTTTTTTGTTTTTGTCTACAGTAGATTAAATCTATGGAAACAAAGAAATTTTTATATATTTACAAAACTATCTCTTTTCAAGAGAATTCCTGAACTTGATATGGGTGAGTCAGTTTATATGATAAATTTATTCCTAGACACATCTCTCTCTCTCTCTCTCTCTCTCTCTCTCTCTCTCTCTCTCTCTCTCTCTCTCTCTCTCTCTTCTCTCTCTCTCTCTCACACACACACACACACAGCTTATGTCTTTTTTTATTTTGCAGTTACACCACTTCAATGAAATCTTTTTCAGCCAAATTAGATGTTAAAAATGCCATGTCCAACTTTGTATCTTTTCGTTAAACAAAGGAAATTTGTTCATTGATCCAAAACATTTCTTCATCTCAACAAGATTGTCTATAAGGTGAGAACACAAGACGAAAACAAAATAGTTTCAAGAATTTAATACAATTAAATATTTAATTAAGAATGGAATAACCACAATTATTACAGTACTCATCCATTAATGCCATAAAATTAAATAGGCCTCTTGCTCTGGGATCCATAGCATAGGAAGTATGAATATTGTTCTCCACCGGAGGAACTTAAATAGTAATAATGAAATTGCAGGTGCAAACAAGATAATAACCTTTAATAGAAACTACAGGTACAAAATAAAGTTAAACTAAATGAATAGAATAAATTAAATAAAATAGCTTTTGAGTCTGAGGGACTCTTCATCAGCTTGAACATTAGTATGAAACAAAGAATACCCGGGCATGGTCATGTAAGGCAAACAAAACATGACACGAGTGCAAGCAACAGTAGAGACAATCACTGGTTAGAACTAGATTGTAGCTGCAAATGAAAAGGAAGGGCATGCACATGGGGCATGTGCCAATGTTTATCACATTGCAGGATAACCGCCTCCATGATTGGATGTATGCACATGCCTTTGTTGCAGTTAAAAGTACTATGACAACTAGATATATGGAGTGATTGAGCAATACTTGTTGATGGTAATTGTGCGAATAGTCAACGATTTCGATATTGGGTCAAGGACATGTTGAGAAGAACAATAGTGCTCTGTGACCGTGGAGTGCTTGGAATCGGTAGATCGGGTGGGTCTCTCAAGTTCTGAGATCCGGTCTTGGAGCCCCCTGGTGGATTCCCGGATATAGCAACTACCACAGTCACTGCAGGCAACGAGATACATCGATCCACTGCCTAACAAGGAGGGAATGGGTGTTTTACCCTCAAAAGAAGGATCGCAGGTTTTTAGGCACGGTGAAGTTTCAAAAGTAAAAACAGATCTATCTAACTGTGGCTACCCTGCTTGTGCCCTGAACAAATGAAATCTGCAGGCCCATGAGCTTGTCGCACACTCCAGACCTCCCACAATGATGATACAATCTTATCCCTTATTACTCTGGCATCTCACAACGCCTCTCTAAGATTCTAGGGGCTCACGATAAAATGTTTACAGCTTCCCAGTAAAAAACTGCGATCCCTTCTTTCGGGGGTAAAAAATGCCCATCCCCTCCTTGTTACACAGTGGCTCAGTGTATCACATTGCCTGCCGTGACTGCGGTAGTTGCTACATCAAAGAATCCACCAGGAGACTCCAAGACTGGATCTCAGAACATGAGAGAGCCATCCGATCTGCCGATTCTGAGCACTCCACAGTCGCAGAGCATTGGCCTTCTCAACATGACCTTGATACATGCCGTGATATCGAAATCATCGACCACTTACACAACTGCCATCAACGAGTATGGCTCAAATCACTCCATATATCCAGTTGTCATAGTACTTTTAACCCCAACAAAGGTATGCACATGCATACATCCAATCATAGAGACAGTTATCCTGAAATGTGATAAACATTGGCACATGTCCCACGTGCACACCCTCCATTCGCAGCTACAAGCATCTAGTTCTAACCAGTGAGTGTCTCTACTGTTGCTTGCACTTGTATCATGCTTTGTTTGCCTTACATGACCACACCTGGATATTCTTTGTTTCATACTAAAGTTTATGTTCAAGCTGATGAAGAGTCCCTCAGACTCAAAAGCTACTTTACTTTAATTAATTTTACTTTATTTATTCTATTCATTTAGCTTACCTTAATTTTGTACCTGTAGTTTCTATTAAAGGTTATTACCTTGTTTGTTTGTACCTGCAATTTCATTACTGCTATTTCCGTTCCTCCGGTGGAGAACAATATTCATACTTCCTTAATGCCATATTGATGAAATCATTTATAAAAAATATACCAAAAGGTGATGTGCCCACCTAATCTTGTAAAACTAGAGTTCTTATGAAAATTTAAAGGGTTCCTTTTTCAATATTCACAAGGATCATTACTAACAGATTAGAAAGAATACTTGATGGGAATCAACCGAAAGAGCACGCTGGCTTTAGGACAGGATTCTCAACTATGGATCGCCTTCACGTAATATCACAGCTAATAGAGAAAGCAAATGAATATAAAACACCATTATGCCTGGCATTTGTGGATTATGAAAAGGCATTTGACTCCATACGGCATAAGGCAATGTTTCAGGCATTGGAAAGGCAAGGCATAGATACCCCTATATTATGATTTTGAAGAAAATATATGAGAATGCTACCTCCTTTATTGGACTAGACAAAGACGGTAGCAAATTTAAAATTGAGAAAGGAGTTCAATAAGAAGACACAATATCTCCAAAGTTGTTTACTGCTGCCCTTGAGGAAGCTTTCAGACGATTACTGGTCGCAGAAAGGAGTCAATGTGAATGGAGAGTACCTAAATCATTTATGATTTGCAGATGACACTGTAATCATAAGCCATGGTCCCAAAGAATTAGAGGAAAATCGTAATCAGTTATGCAGAGTTAGTAAGGATTTCGGACTAAAGATAAATATGGCTAAAACAAAAGTAATGATGAACAAGTATGCCACAGAAAGGGATATAATCATTGAAGGAGCAGTAACTGAAAAGGTGGATTCATATACTTATCTGGGACAAGTCATTAGCTGTAATAATAATAAATGGCTGGAAGTCAAGAGAAGAATAAATTTTGGATGGATAGCATTCAGGAAATATAGTCACATTATGGAAGTGAAACTTGGGCACTCACCAAAAGAACGGAAGAAAAGCTGAGAACTACACAGCGAAGAATTGAATGAATTATATTAGGAATCAGACTGTTAGATAAGAAGAGAAACATACAGATTAGGCAGCAAACTCAAGTAAAGGACATTCTTATCAAAACTAAAGAACTAAAATGGTCTTGGACAGAACACATAGCTCCAAGACATGATGACAGATGGACTAAGAAAATAACAGAATGGTACCCAATAGGAGCTAGAAGAAAACCTGGAAGACGACAGAAATGGACAGATGAAATTCACGAATTCGTGGGCAGTAAATGGATGGCCATTGCAAAAAAAAAAAAAAACCGAAGGATAGTTGCTGGAAGGAAAGTTCAACTTTCCTTCTGCAGAATTTCATCCTGCTTCATCCAATGTAGGATGAAGGCCTGGAGACACCTTCATCCTGCACTGGATTGAAAATGGCCACTGCCGATGATGTTTTTTTCATTTATTTTTTTAAAGTTGATGCTTAATAACCGTAGCTTCCTTACATCAAGTTGCTTTTAATAAATACTAATACTTTTCACTGAGAAAAAGACCATACTGTTTCTTTCCTTGGTAGAAATGGCATTTGGTTCAAGAATCCTTCCTTTGCTTTCAACCACACACATTATAAATGGCAACTGCATTGCAACACTGATAGTGAAACATCTACTGTAACATTTCCCAGACTGCATACATTGCATCATTAGCATATAAGACCCTTGAAACAGCAGACTGAGCAAGGTTCCAATATTTTTGGAAGTATGTATACAGAGAACAGAGATGTTTCATTTTAATATTCTACAACCTAAATGCAGTAGACGAAAATATGTCCATTGTCTAATCGGTATCATCTATACACATTATTTACTATTAAATAATAAATAAATTTCTCTTTATGCTGATGTATGACTACTGTGAAATTTATAAGAGAGGAGTATAACTTTCACTGTAACTGTTTTATTGTAGAGATATACTGGCATAACAGAGACACAGTGCCCAATATATATCAACACAGTTAACAGCAAGTCATGCAATTTTTAAGGCAGCATATCGGGCTCAATCTTGCAACATACATACACCAGTTCTGAAGTTATCAGTCATCACACAAGAGGTCACCAACCTACGTCATGATACTAACTGGTAGCACATGCATGTGATGTCTATAAATAAGTTAAGACATTCGATTATAATCAAATGTCTTAACTTATTTATGCTATGGGCACATATAGGCTATAAGCCAATAGCATAGGTTCAATAATTATTGAATGTATGCTATAAGCAGCAGGAAATGTCAGCATAAAAAAAAAAAAATCTTGACCATGGCCTGAGATTAACTAATCAAAGAAGAGCAAAAATTGGCCAGGAAAAGTTTCCAAAGGTACTTGGCTGTTCTAAATCTTTCCCATTTCTGAATTCCAGTTGTGATTGTAAAACAAAATTTAAAAAAATAAAAATTATAATGACGTATAATTGAAAATCATGTCAGATAAACACTAAGCCATTTAATTACTATTATTTAAATAATAAGATAAATTTCAATACAATAACTTATCAAATGAATATACCCTGCATGTAGTACAGATTCCAACCCAAAGTCGTTCAGATAGCTAATTAATGCAGACAGACAACAGATGACTACTGCTGGCAGGCTCAGTATATTTTGAACTCCCCTAAAACCAGATGATGACTGTTTCTCTGTAACTGATTCTCCAGAAAGATTATAAAATTCTGTGACTCTTATAAGTGCCCTTGTGTAATCAAAGAGATCATTGGAAACCCGTTCTATACGCATCTGATCAATCACTGTGGCACTGAAATAAAAAAGTAAAAAATATTATTACCAGTTAAAACTAATCTTATTTTTAAGTACAAAATTCACACTGAGGAAAAATATATATTAGGGAATCACAAAAACTTCTTTTATAAGAGACAAACAATACCATTAGTAGATACATTAAATGCATCATTCTCTACAATATCTATTTCATTTTTTTTACTAGTATCTAGTTCAACAAAATTATCCCCCATCCTTTCTTCCACGAGTGCCACTCTCAGCAACTCACCAAGACTGAAAAATATCCAATCAATTTTTGCCATCAGCATTTAAGTAAATAAAAAATATTGCTCCCTCACAAAACCAATACAGTGTGTTTAGCTATTAGAATTGCATTTTAATTATAAATATAATCAACAATGTATTTAATAATTTCAAATAGTCTTGTTTAAAATAAATCAGAATATTTAAAGCAGCAAAATAAATTTAACCTTCCTTACATAAAATTTATTTAACAATATGTTTCTCAATAACATATTTCTTTTCATGAGATAAAAGAAAATATCACAGTTAAACAAAACCTGTGGATCCAACACTGATATTTAAATAATTTTTGCATAATTTTAAATGAAATATCACAGTAATATATTTGTATTTTTAAACAAAATATTACAATAATATATTAGTGTTTGAAAAAACTGACTTTGGATAAAACTACATTTGGAAGATAAAACTTCAGAAAAGTATCACAAAATTCTTCTGAAATCAGTTGAATATTGTGGAAAACAAGTCAATATAACAATAACTAAGGCTGTTTTTAAACATAACATTACACAGCTTTTTTCTAGTAAAATATTGTTTATTTACCCTTGATGTAATTTTACAGTTTCTTTTTCTAAACAGTCCTCTTTTTCTGATTCTGCTTCATCAGGATTTTCAGATATGGTACAGGTTTTTATCTTTTTACTTATCTTACTTTCCACTGTTTCTTTAAATCAACACTATCAGGAACTGAACTAAAAGTATCCTCCTGTTTCTTTGAAAGAGAAACTGTACACTAATTTATTTTAATATAATCTAAGCTTTAACTCAGAATCACACCTTTTTTTCTAAAAGTGTTTGATATCTCTGCATGCTTCATGAATTAATTTCCTTATTTTATGATCTGGCTTTATCTCTGCGCTTTTTTTAATTTTTTTTGATGCACAGACAATACTTAATTATGCTTGTACCCTTATAATTTTCAATATTTAATGTTCTATCATCTATGATGTTAAATGAGCCTTCAACAAGAGGGTAAAGTAGATGATAAAAGTTTACAATTGGCTGTTTGTTTATGTTTGGGTTTATATTCTAAAGTAGACAAGAGTTTATATTTGGGAGTATCATTTTCCTTTACTTTAAATACATGAGACCACCAGTTAAAATCACTTCTAGAGGTTTTAACCACATTATAAATATTTAGCTTTTCCATTTCATTTACTGCTGGATCTATTACATATATTCATACTTCCTCCAAGAGATTTCCCAAAATTTCTACAGGAATTACATTTGGCAAAAGTTCAGCTAGCCTGACAAATGCTGTTACACCACTACTTCCATTCTTGGCTTTTGGGTCCAATACAGATAAATGTATTAAACACTTGTTATTTAAAGGTAATGTTTTGAAAAGATACTCATTTGTCTCTTCATATGCTTTTCAAGGCAACTTATAGAACTGGATCAACCATTTTTTCCTTTCTTTCTCAGCCTCAAATCTTTATATGCAAAACTACCAACATTCAGATATTTATCACAATACTGCTTTTCACAATCTTTGAAACCAATAATTTTTAAGTCATTGGCACAATCTTCTTTTGGTAAAAATTCTGGTTTTAAGAAGTATGTCAAAAATGTTTTAGTAAAGTTGTAACTTTCGGGGTGCACCAAGTGCATTATAGGACTTTCTCTTTGGAGGATTTTTGCTAATTTATTAAAATGAGTCAAGATACCTCTATAAACATCTAAATAATACTTATATTTCTCATAATAGTAAAATAACAATACTAAAATTGCATCCTTTCACTTTTTATTCAAAGCTGATATTTTCTACTTGTGACTCTGAAGTATTTCAATAGGCTTTATTTTCTCTTTAGAGACATCATATTTATCATACACAGCATTAACTAGTTCTTTGTTTATCCTGCTCCTTTTCAATCAAAAAACTAATATAATACACAATAAGCCATCATTCAATAAGCTGAGTCTCTCTCAGACCATAAGCATTTACAGAATACTATTTTCTACTGGTCTTAGCATGCACCATTTAACTTTGAAATTTAACATACTTTGTACTTCAGAAAACAACTGCTTAGCTTCAGACGATGCATTTATGCTACCAATTACATAATTTGCAAAGTTTTCAATAGCTTTGTTGAAGTCACTAAAGAAAAGGTTGGCTGAATTATATAATTTGTGAATGATATCCCTATGTTTAGATCAGAGATACCTCAACAGGGGCAAAAAATTGGGTTTTTTTTGGGGGGGGGGCAAAAAATCATGAATATTACAATGGTTTGTGGCCCTCCAAAGTTCAACCCTACCCAACAACATCTTATTCTTTAATATTTAATTTCTCTTAATGGGTTTCTTTTCCCCTGAGACAACTGATTTTTAACATATAGGTGTATTATATTAGGATGAGTGAGAAATTTTGATAAAAAGAAGATAGTGGGCATGACTAAATTCGACCACCTTTGCTTTTCATAGGCATTAAATGCTTAAGTGCTTTCAGAGGTAATGTCTTTGCAATCTTTGGAGTTTGTGCCTTTCTGACAGCTGTGACCTTGGAGGCGGCATCAATGAAACAAAATTCTTTTTGTTTCATTGGTCAAGTCAATATATGAGACATGAATGGGATGAGGAAATGTTTGTCTATTGTTTCTACTTTCTAAGTGACAATTACTATTGATTTATTATTTCCTTGTGGAAGTTGTTTATTTTTGATCCACAGTGCTTTTGTGAGTGACATGGGCTATGAGAGTTAAATAAAAATAGTTTATATTTCATTATTTAATTCTTTGTAGTTATTCAACCAATCATCAATCATGTCAAGTGCTGAAAAAAGAAAAAGTGTCAATAGTATCTGGATGAATATCTAGCTTATGGATTTATTGAAAGCCCATTTGACTCAAGACAGCCTATGTGTCTTATGTGTAATAGTTCCTTTTCAAATGAGGCTATGAAACCATCAAGACTTTTAGATCACTTAAAAAGGAAACATCCTGATAAAATTAGTATACATATTGAATATTTTAAAAATTTAAAACAGAATTTTGAGCAACGTAACACTGTTACTTCCTCATTTAAGAATAACACACAAACAAATGACGATGGAATGATTGCGTCTTATAAAATTGTAGAAATCATTGCAAAAACTGGTAGTGCTCATACAGTTGCTGAGACTGTTATACAACCTGCAGTAGAGAAATTTCAACAGTGATGCATCAAAATCCTTCCAGTATTTTAAAAGCATTGCCATTTAGAAACGATTCAATTTGAAGACGAATCAATGAGATGTCAGTTGTTGTTGTTTGGTTTTTAGGAGCATTAGCAACTAAGGCCAATTGCTCCCGGGATATGCGGTGATTGTGGTCATTCCCTGACCTTTCCGCATCCTCCGTATTTGGTAGTCACGGGCTCGAACCCCAGTCTAATCAAGAAGTGTGTGCTACGCACTGCTGCTGCTGCTCCTGCCCACCCGGCTACTGAGGCACCGAGATGTCAGTTAACATTGAAGAGCAGCTAACTGACAAACTAAAAACGAGAAAATTTTCTATTCAAACAGATGAATCCACAGTTACTGAAATAAGGTCCTTCTAATGGCATACGTTCGTTATTTCAATGATGACTGTAAATTGCAAGAAGAGATGCTGTTTGTAAAATCTATAGAAACTGACTGTACTGGAGCATCCAATTTTACTACTGTAAAAACATGGTGTGATGAAAAACAACTACCAATGGAAAATTTGATATCCTGTGCCACTGATGCTGCTACCTCCATGATTGGAAGACAAGGGTTTTATAGCCCACCTAAAGAAAGTATGCCCCAAAGTTCTTGCAATACACTGCATTGTGCACTGACATCATCGTGGTTTCAAAAAATATTAGTCCAGTTCTTTATCAATCTCTCAGTATAGTTATTAAAATCATCAATAAAATAAAGTCACGTAGCAAATATGATTACCTTTTCAGAAAATTGTGTTGATAATGAAGAACGGTATGTGTGGCTTCTTTTACATATAGATGTCAGATGGCTTTCTAAAGAAAAATGTCCAACAAGATTTGTAAACCTTTTTGATATGATAATTAGTTTTTTAGAAAGAGAAAAAGACACAGATTTAGCAAAGAAGATCAGCAAACACAAAAACAACTTATACTATATGGCTTGGATTTTTCAGAAACTCGAAGTATCACTTCAATGTGTGAATTCAAGTACATTTCTTTTAAAAGCTCACTTATTTTTCCAAAAATATTTTTTCCTGTCGAAAGATTTTCTTTCCTGCACTTAAATGTCCGGTAATCACCATATTCTGCTGTTCATCAAAAATTAGCTCTTACCATCAAGGAAGAACTAGGAGGGAATGCATAGGTGAAATGGGATATGTTTTTTTTTTTTTTTTTTTTTTTTTGACCAATGCTCTATAAGCTTGCTTTCTTGCATCATTTGCCACTACTAATGCTAATAACATTCACTATCTTATCTCTGGCTTCATTAGTAGGTTCATCAATGTTCACAGAAAAAAATTACACTTTTAATTTGTCAACTAAATTTTTTTTCATGCATTTAGCCATGCTGTGATATAAGTAGTGCTTGTTCTCTCCATTTGAAGTTTAGACAGCTAATGACAATGAAATTTTTGTTTAGCCAAATAGCAGCCAAAGTCAATCAGTCTTGGGGCTGATATAAATAGAAGACTGTTTTCAGTTAAAAAGCAAGTAAAAAAAAAAATAAATAAAATAAAAAGCAAGTAAAACCACCCTTTAATCTGCTATTCTATCACATAAAGATGGTTTTGCAATTATGGGATCCATTCCAGGTAATGTTTGTGTGACACTAGACAAGTAGATTAAAATCCACTTTAGGTGGATTTTATCATTACTATGTTTTCATAGGGCCTTTTGCCATTACTTCCACATAACTGATTTTACGTGAACATAAAATACAATAAAAGAATCTGTGCTGCTTGACTTTTCAACACCATTTAGGATGCTGATGGTTGTTTATTGCTCTCAAGTAACCATTTCCAGCATCATTTATTTTTCACAGAAGTACTGTCAACTGGGCTGTTATTCTCTAAAAATTCCAATGCTGTCATTTTTCACCTCATAATACATTTATACATACTGATACATGCAAAACAATTGAGAACAAAGAATGACTGTTAAATGAGTGCAAATTTTATAAACTCCAGATCATGTCTAACAAAGCCTGAACAGAAACACAAATTTTTCATAACAGACAAGTACCCTGCTCTCAAAGCAAAACAAAAAGCTCTAGCTGATGCCACTCACTCCTCTAAAATTTCCTGCAGAAGTCATATTCTGCAACCTTCCAGGAAAAAGCTATGGGACCCATAATTTGCTGCAAGTGCACGATGGACATTTGGTGTTTATGTAACATTGTAAATGAGCTCACAGCCAAAAACATGCTCATGTTCAGGCATGCTGCAACCAAAATGCACCAGTTTCTGCTTATTTTGGCATTTAATAAACATTGTACATTTCAGAACTGCGAAGAATATTTTGCGTAATGACTGCCATGAAGCAAGTCCTAGATTGCCGATTTTCAGTAACAGAAAAATAAAAATTTCTTCATATTTATTTTAAAAAATCATTTGAAATTTTCAAGATGGAAATCCATCCTCAGGGTGGAAGAGTGGAACCCATGCTTTCTTCTTTCACCAATGCAAATTTGATGAGCACACTTTTTAAAATTGTCCATGTTACACTAACATGGGCAATTTTAAACCAACACAAACATAATATTTACAACAGTCAAGTCCTGTGTAGCAATATTTTTAGGCTGGGAGGAGTTTCCTCTTCAGTAATAATGTCTGGATAATTCTATTTTATTTACCACATGCATCCGTAAATAGGAGTAGCAGTCATGCAAAAAAAAATTTTCAAACTGATTTGAAAAATTTTTTCACTCAGTGATCACTGAATTGTGATTATCTATCTAATACCATGTTGGGACACTGTTTGCACAGATAACAGCTGCTATTTGCCTATGCACTAACCTCCACTAGATGTGTGAGGATGTCCACAGGGATCTGCAACCATGCTGACTGCAAGGTTTTCCAGGGTGTTGGAATAGATGACGGTTGCATGTCCATATGCCTCACTTCCAGTTCCAAAACATCTCACAGGTGTTCTAATGCATCATTACCCAGTAGCCAATCACGTGCGGGCACGGGATTCATTAGATTTTTGTATGAAGTTGTCAACTTCAGTTGGCATTGTGTTTCTGCTGTGTATAGTTGTTTCGGTGTCAAGTAAAGGGTGTAAACTATATGTAGTTCTACGTGGTGTTGAACATTTTGTTACGTGACGTGTGGAAAAGCTTTGTAATATGAGTTGTGAAGATGACAGTTTAGCAGGCCAGTCACGCCCAAAAAGAAGAAAAGTGCAATATAAAAAATCCCTTACAGATGAAGAAATTGCAAAAATGTTAGAGGATTTATCTGACGTATATCCCAGTGACGTCAGTTTTGACAATGACGAAGATTTTATCCCTCCAAAGTACGCTTCGGATTTGGAAAGTGTAGATGAAGAAGATATTGTGGAAGAGGCTACACTTCCACTGCAGGATTCCTGTAAGTTGGAAAACGTCATGTGGGAAAATGACGTAACATCAATGAAACAGTTTCGTTTCACAAAATCCGAGTCTTTGCTGCAACCCGTGTCAGGTGATAATCCTATAGATTACGTTCGTCATTTATTGACCAACAATATCTTGGATGAAATAATTACTCAAACAAATGTTTATGCTCGTGAAATACTTCTTCCCAGAGAAAATAAAGAACATTCTTGAATAAATGCATGGAAGGACACCACTAGAGATGAAATGCTGGTATTTTAGGATTAATTTTACATATGGGAACCATTCGAATGAACCACATACAAGATTATTGGAAAACAGATAAGCTGTTCGGATTACAGGTGTTCGCAGATAACATGAGCAGGAATCACTTCTTATTATTACTGCGTGCCTTGCATTTTTCAAAAAATCCAGAAAAGAAAGAGGTATGTCCACGGGATCGCCTATATAAAATTCGAAAAATGGTGAATCTGTTCAATGCACGAATGTCGGAAATATATTATCCAGGACGTGAGATTAGCTTAGAGGATGATATTGTGGCGTGGAAGGCTTGTTTTTCGACAATACATTTAAAAGAAACGCCATAAGTACGGCATCAAGTTATATATGATCAAAACACCTACTGGCATGGTTATCAAATTTCAAGTATATACCAGTATGTTGGATGATTCTGGTGGAAAAGGACATGCACAAAAAGTCGTCATGAACTTACTTGATGGGATGTTAGATGTCGGACATAGCATATTTATGGACAAATATTACAATAGCTATGAACTCGCTAAGTGTCTCGCTGACAGACAAACCCATTGTACTGGGACAATCAGAAGTAATAGGAAAACATTTCCGAAAGTGGTTCGAGAAAAAAAGCTGAAGAAAGGGGAAACTTTATCAAGGTGTGCCCGTGGTGTAATGATTGCTAAGTGGAAGGACAGAAGAGATGTCAGTTATATATCTACAGAATACCAAAATGATATGGTGGAAATGCAGAACAAACGAGGCGAACTGAAATCAAAACCATTGCCTATAATTGAGTACAATAAGTTTATGTCAGGCATTGACAAGCAAGATCAAATGCTTGCCTATTATCCTTGTGAAAGGAAAATCATTAGGTGGCCTACAAAAATATTTAAACATATTTTGCAACTAATAATGATCAATGCACACCATATCTATAATAAATATTCACATAACAAGGTGCAACTTTATGACTTCTGTTTATCAGATTGGTGATCAGTTCTTTATTGAAACAGCCATCTGATCTCCCTCATACTGTGCATGATGTACCTGAACTGGAACATGTGCTCAAACCAAGGGAAGAAAGAAAAGGTGGAAAGATATTGAGGAAGCAATGCAAACGTTGCTATTCCGAAGGAAAACATAAGGATACAATCTATATCTGCAGTGTTTGCGAAGGATCACCCAGCTATTGCTTAGATTGTGCGAACATTATACATAAGTAACATTCTTACACATAGTATTTGTAATCTGTATTGGTTCGGTATGAAATAAAATGTATTTCTTAATGTTACCATGTTTTTTGTTTTATTATTTACATACTATATTATTATGTTTTTGTGTCACGTGCCAGCGCGTGATGCAGCATTTAAAGCCAAATTTTACCTCCAGTGCCTATCACGCGCTGGCACGTGAATCTCAAAATCTTTTGGAAACTGCTTATACGACACTTGAATATTGATATGGTATACCTAACAATCCCTTATTACCAATTTTCAAGCTTTTCCGTTATGGAAACACAGTTGGCGTCTGGCGACAGTCTCCTCCTTCTGTGCCCCGCTATTGACGATAGCATGCTGACTCGTGACCGGCAGCGAACGTGTTAAGGTGATAGAAAATGAAAAAGACCTGGAAGTGATTGAGCAGTCAGATATGAAGTTTTCTGAGCAATGCAGACAGGCTGCCAGGGCAGGTCATGGGGTTTTGTCAATGATAATTAGGAATTTTGCTAGCAGGGAAAAGGAGGTGATTGTCCCTCTGTATAAGGCAATGGTCAGGCCATGCCTTGAGTACAGGTCTGAGGCCTCATTTTAGGAAGGATGTAGATTTGCTTGAGCGTGTACAGAGAAGGGCAACAAGATTGGTGAGGGGAATGAACGGATCCTCTTACCAAAAGAGGTTTAAGTTCCGCAAATTGCAGTGGCTGGAGACTAGGCACCTGCGCGGTGATCTGATTGAGGTGTATAAGGCCTTGAATGGGTTGAGCACGCTGAATTCTGATGGGATCCTTCCATTTGTTCAGATTACGAACCTAAGGGGACATAAATTCAAATTAAGAAAAGACAGATGTAGAACAGATGTGCAGAAATTTGCCTTTAGCCAGCGGGTGGTTAATTGCTGGAACAAACTTCCATCTCTCGTTGTGGAAGTTGATAGGTTAAATAAATTTAAGGAGGAACTGGACAGGCATTTGGAGGGAATGGTGTGATTTTTTTTTTTTTTTTTTTTGGCTGATGCTGCATAAGCTCATAACACTTGCTTTCTTGTCATCACATGCCACTTGTTATGTTATTTGGTTTTTAGGAGCATTAGCAACTAAGGCCATATTGCTCCGGTGCGGTGGTCATCTCCTGACCTTTCCGCACGCTCCGTATTTGGTGGTGACGGGCTCGAACCCCGGTCTAATCAAGAAGCGTGTGCTACGCACTGCTGCTCCTTCCCACCTGGCTACGGAGGTGCCCACATGCCACTACTACTAGTGAGCACCATACACAATGGGTTTACGGACTTGTGTTGCTTGCTTGCTTGCTTGTGCCACACACGAAGACATCCATCAGTGTGTTGCACCAGGTATTTGGACTCATCCTACTAGAACACTTGTTTCCTGTTCTTCAGTGTCCAACCAGCATGTTTGATAACACAGCATTTGCCATCAATGATGATCTGTGGTGAGGAGAGGGTGTCTCTTGGGTCATCTGCTGTGGAACCCCATATGAAAGTGATTGACATATGGGGACATCAGACATATGGGACATCATTTGGGATACTGTTCTAGCATTCCCCATATATTGCAATGTCAATATGGCCTGCCGTTGAGTAGATACAATGAACTGCACCCCGTCACTCACCACACACCTCCATGTTGCATATTCCTTTACAGTTCTGTCGGTGGGAGGTGGTTTGACCCATTCAGCACCATTCTTTGTACACCTTAACCACAGTGGACTGTGAGAAACTAACAAGACATGTCATTTTCAATATGGAAGCACCTGACACACGAGCTCCCACAGTCATGCCCCTTTGAAAATCTGTGATATCTTTACTACATCCCATAACTGCTACTTCATCACTTTGACTTGCATGGACAGATGCAAATTACCACTGCAAACAAAACTGTTTAGCTTGTTATACTGCGAGCTACACAGTATAGTCCAATTGTTAAACTTCTACACCAAAAAAAAAAAAAAAAAAAAAAACACCAGAATCATTCAAAGCACATTTACATTTAATGGTGACATCTGAACATCAACCACTGAGAAGTGATATATAATGTTTGCAAGCACTCGATAAACTTTTAACAAAAAAAATAATCTTGATTTTGTTCCAAAGGTTAGCATATTACAGTTATTAATATTTTCCCAATCCAAAAAAAATGTGGAGAACCTAAGCCCAGACCTAAACAGCAGATATACTTGGCAGTCTGCAGATGACATAAGGATAAGAAATAGATCAGGGAATTAAATCAATCTTTTACAACAGGAGGCAAAGTCTGTGCCATTTACATAAGCATTTTATGTAGTTGAATCTTCTTATTTAGACTTGAATTTATATTTCCCTATGTTTATTATACTTGAATGCCAAAATTTACTGTTCAAATCATTTGCCATGATAATGTGCTTTTTTGAAATTTGTCAAGAATTCCACATTCCATCATAACACTATGCTTATGAGAGAAAATTATATGACCAGCACTAATTCAAATAATGCAAGGTTTTCCAGATACACATCCCTGCTTTCACTTGCTAGTGTTAGTTGAAGGAAGGACATGTACAATTTCTTACACACAATGTTACCTTACTAATTCTTCTAAGAGTTTGTCATGTGAGATATAAAAAGAAAAATTATCCCACAGAAAAAAATTCATGCTATATTAAACCATTATGTATGAGAAGAAGAAATTTAATCTAATTTTATTTTTATTCTTGTCTTGATTTATTATTATAATAATTTTTTTATTTTTTTTTTTTTATCTCAGAGAGTTATATTTTTCAACATATACAAAATATATTGTGAGCTGAGAAACAGGGTTCTTAAATGGAATATGCCAATATGGAGAGGGAAAAAAAAAAAAGGAGAGGAGAGGATAAGCAGGTGGAAGGTTAGAGTCAAAGACAGAACCAGAACAACTGGATGCAAAAATTTGTGTTGACAAGTAATGAGGGAACCTGTGCAATATTCACTTAGCATGGTTGCTGTTCAAGACTGTGTATGATAAGAGCATCTCAGGTTTCTGTTTGTGGAGGGTCAACAACAGATGCCATTTTCATCTCAAGGAAAGTGATTGAGAAATTGAGGGAGCAAAGAAAGGATACAATTTTCACTAATTTAGAGAAAACTTACAATAGTGTTCCAAAAGGGGGTTTATCTGGTGGATATTGGGAAAGATATACAAAATGTTGTTGTTGTTGTTATTTGGTTTTTAGGAGCATTAGCAACTAAGGCCATATTGCTCCGGGGATATGCAGTGGTCATTCCCTGACCTTTCTGCATCCTCCATATTTAGTAGTCACAGGCTTCAACCAGGGTCTAATCAAGAAACGTACTACTGCTCCTGCCCACCTGGCTATGGAGACGCCAATATATATATATATATATATATATACAAAATATATTTCGATATACAGCGATGGAATGTATAAAAAAAAAAATTATTCAAGAATTGTATTAAAAAATTATTATGTACCAGATATGTAATTTGGCAGGCATTGAAAATGTTTTTAAATCGTGACACTATGACTGCTGTAATAAATAAAAATATAAATTTTATTTTTTTTGAAACAATTGTTTATTCATTACCATCGGGTATAAATTTATCTTTCATATATTGTTTATGTTGCGACTGAAGATCGTGCCCTATTTTTTTCTCAGGAAATTTCATTAATACTCATTTGACAGTTTCATCTTCTTCGTACTCAATGTACCAATTGCACCATTTCTATTCCATTTACGTCTATAGTTGTGGTAATCATATACAGTTTTCCCTTTAACAACGAAAGAATATATGGGAGATCCACTGTTTTGGTCATTTCCATTTTATGAATTTTATTTCTGATACTCCTCAACTGTTCTTCAGAATTATATCCTTGATACATCCTGGGCAACGACTTTGTGCATTCCTTCCTGAGATAAAACTTAATTATTATAGTCATTAACACTGTTATTCTTTAGAAATAACAGAACACCATGAGGACATAAAAGACACACATCTTCTTTAGGAACAAATCTTGATTTGATAATTTTAAGTTCTTTGAAAGTTAATGCTTCTCCATTACCTATTTTCGTTTCATATGCAAGCTGAGAATGAATGTACTATCAGACTGTAATATAACTTGTACAAGTTCATGAAACTGTAATGAGTGCCATAATATCAGACAGACCAATGAATTATTTAAAGGTTTGTATATAGCTGTTGCACATAAAAGAAGTAATTTGCATAAATCTCTTATAAAATATATGTTCCTACCTCTGAATTGAGAGTTCACGAATTCCTGTTATCTACTTTAGATGCATATTTATAATCAATAACAATTCTGCACTTATCATACTAACTTCATCAATTATAATTGCACGCACAGGTCAAAAGGCAGTTCTAAATTGTCGGAAAGCTTCGTTAGCAAATTTGGGCAGTTATTCGACCCACTAGGATCATTTACTATTATTTTCATATATACTTTCAATGGGAAAATTATTATGGTTAAATTAGGTGAATTGTTTGCATGTGTAATGTGCATGTATAATAATATGCATGCACGTGGACTTCCAACTGTGTTGAAATTCAATTCATTTGGAGAATATTATATGACGTAACATTATATTGCATCATATAATAATGTGGTGGAATATTATATGATGTAACATTATTATATGTTTTGTTATGTTGTTTCACCTTTTTACGTAACGCTTTTATGTAACACAAAAATTCTACTAACCCCACTAAAGACATCTGCAACATCAAAATTATGGGGAAACAAAAATCTGTGTAAGGAGTTCGTGTAAAGTAAAGGCAGACTTGCAGAAGGATTCCGCCTTGAGCCTGTTCCTCTTCATTTCTGTTTTTGCGAATCAATAAAGAGAATATACAGAAAGCAGTTTTAGCATAGAAAAGTGTAGAGAATAATTTGGTTGGAATCAAAGACTGAATAATAAAACAGTCTGAAAAAGCCAGATGCTTTAGTCAGTTACGCAGCTGGATGATAAAACTGATGAGCAAATAATAAACACAACTAGATCTCACTGAATGAAATGGAAGAATGCTAGTTGTGTGTTGTGATGAATATACCAATGAGACTCAAAAGAAAGTTTTATTGACTGATAGTAAGGAAAACTATGCTATACACGGGGCAACAAAGATGGGATGCCGTTAAATTTTGAATTCACTTTGGAATTTGGAATAATTTTTTAAAAAATAAGCAAATTTTAAAGCTTCTCAATCACAGGTGCAAGTCTTCAGCTGCATAAATAGCATTCAGAAGGAAATGAAAATCTACAGGATAAATGATATTTTAGGATACCTTCAAAGTCCAACACAGAAAAAACCAATAGAAAATGGACACTGCCAACTGGATGGTATTAGTTTGATTCACAAGAAGGCAAAGTGGAAAATGCAAGTAAAAAAGGTTTGATTATGGTGAATCTGTATCAATGTCTCTCATCTGATTAGCAATTATACTCACAAAGCTATGCCTGAAGAAAGCACTAAATTGACATCCATCCTATTCACTAGATCAGATTATTCTATGTGGCTTTGTAGAAACACTTCTACATTTTAATTTATTATACATATTTTAATGTTTTAATTTAAGAGGCAATATGAGATCATTAAATAAAAATTTCCTAATATGTCAGCAAAAATAGAGACTCTGTCAAACTATTAGTCAATAATTTGTGACTTCTTATCTGGCATACCTTCTCATAAATCTTCTGAAAGCTCCTTCAAGGGTAGCAGTAAACAACTTCGGAGATATTGTCTCCTTGTCAAACAAGCTAGCCTCATATAATGTAATGGTAATTTTTGCACTAAACCCCAGTGCTGTATATTTATAAAAATAGAAAGCACAGTGTAAATTGAACCTAACTTGCTAAAACCTTGAGTACAACTGTTGTAGGTACTATCCATGAATGTTACACATATCCATTTTCTTATGCATGATATCTGATGCTATAGTATATATTGTGATAAAAAAAATAGCTATCCTGTGAAACTAGAAACAACAATACAAATGTCCTGATGAGTAAAGTTATATCTCCTGTGATTTACATAATCATTAAGGAGTTGTCACATGTAACCAGGTAATTTTACAGGAGAGAAACACTGTAATATGAGGGTAATTCAAAAAATAAGTTACACTTGACCACTGTAGCCCAAGAGACATTTATTGAGGTATGTAACATTATGCAATAGAAAGCACATACCCTGCACTACTTTTCCACATAGTCACCGAGCTGATGTAAACACTTCTCGGAACGTGTGACTAAACATACAATTCCCTGATGATAGAAATCCACTCCTTGGTCATTCAGCCACCGTCGAATTGCTGTTTGCACCTGCTCATCGTTTGCAAATTGTTGTCCCTCTAAATGTTCCTTCAGCTTGCCAAAGGTGTGATAGTCACAAGACTAAAGATGGGGACTGTACAGTGGATGTTGCCATTCCACCCATCCAAAACTTTGGAGCAAGTGTTGTGTTGTGCATGCATTGTGTGGCATGCTGTTGTTCTGAATGAGAACAACACTTTTGCTTAACTTTCCAGGCCTCTTGTTTTTCATGGCCTTTCGCAAATACCGTAACGTTTGGCAGTATGAGGTAGCATTAATTGTTGTGCCTTTTGCCATAAATTCCGTGTAAACAACTTCTTAACAGTCGAAAAACACAGTGACCATGACCTTTCTTGTTGATATGTAACTTTGAATTTCTTCTGCACAGGCGATGTTGTGGTGGGTCTCCATTCCATAGACGCTCTCTTCGTTTCTGGGGTGAAATGGTGCACCCACGTTTCGTCGCCAGTGATGATGTGGTGTGAGAAGTCATGGCCTTCCACAGAATAGCATTGAAGAAAGGCTAGAGAACACAAAAAACATTGACCTTTGTGTTCGACTGTCAGTGAACAAGGAACCCATCGTGCACACAAATTTGCGATAGTCAAGATGTTCATGGAGAATGGAATGAACACTGCCTATCAAAATATCCAACTCCTTTGCCATTTCTGCGACTGTGTCTTCGAATTATTGCGAATAATTTCATCAACCTGCATCACATTGTCTGCAGTGGTTGAAGTTGATGGCCTTCCTTTTCGATCAGCATCCGTCAATTCTGTGCAACCACTTTAAAACTACTGGCACCACTTCACTATGTCTGGACATGACATTGCATTTTCCCCATACACCACCATTATTTCATGATGAATCTTGGAACAATTCAGATGTTTTGCCAACAAAGATTGTACTGTTCCGCATACCGCGAAATTGGAATAACATTCTAGCTGATGTGCCATTATGAACGCTTGCTCCTACACAACTGTTACCGCTATGTCAACAAAACTCACCTACCAGGGAGCACACGACATGAACTCCATTCCATGCAGGTGCCACATTTGTTGCAAAATTATACCAAGAGATGGCGGCAGGTGCACCTTATTTTTTGAATGCTCTTCGTAGTTTTTTGGAAGGTTATACATACTTAGTGTAGTATTAATTTGTGGTTCAGAATTTACAAGTTTTCTAATTTTTTTACTTGGCTTTAAGTATTTCTTCATTGTTTTAATGACTAGTTGTTATGCAAGTACTACTGAAATAAAATTCAGTTTTTATATAAACAACAAAAGCAACAAAGAAAATTTGATGAAAGATATTCCAGTCATGAAGGATCATAAATGCTGCTGTTCAATAAGCCACAACTGGGAAAAGTATGCAATAAGTATTTATAAATAAAAGTTACACACTCGTGCATACACATTCTAGTATCTTACACGTTATCAACATATAAAAATGAAAATAAAGGTAAGACAGTTTTCTAGTTTACAGCATGAATTGTAACTCTGTGACCAAATTAAAAAGGAATGTATAAAAAAATTTACTACTCTATTTTTTTTCTGTAAGACTTGCAAAGACTTGGAATAAAACCCAGAATAGCCTGTTTGGGCCTTGGTAACCTTTCACTTTAATGCTTTTATTACAAAAATCATACATGATGTTGTGATCAACAATGCCTTGAACTTAGCTGTTAGAGAATCAAACTGCAAAAGTTATTTTTCTTGTGCCACTGCACTTATATGTTGTTTTAGCTATATGAAATTCATTATTTTCTAGTTGCATTATATTTAAGCTGTTCAAATTAAGTGTTACCCTTATTTAACAAAAAAAAAAAAAAAACTGAGAATGCATTGGCATTCTGGACATATACAGTTAGTGCCAACTTGCAAATTATTGCTATAATTGAACCTGCAAGTCAGAGGGGGAAACATACTCTGATATTAATTTGTGTTGAAGCTCAGTCCCTTTAAGTTAAAGAAGTTCATACAGTTGGATGCTAAGTGTAATAATGCAATTGTGGGTACTCTCAAAACCTGTAAAGCAGTCTTAGAATTGATGACGAGTGAGTGAGAGACTGAGAAAAACTCTTATCATGTATGTTCACACACATTTATGTCCATGTTGCATGGATTGAAAAATTTAAAAAAAAAAATTTACAGGGAGACCACTACTCCCTTTGTTTGGGATCAACTAACCATCAAATGGCCTTTAAGAATTCCTCACAGAATTTAAATATGGATCCTTTCAAAGAGGGAATACTGCGAAAGGTTATAAAAGTCACATAAAGTCAGTAATTTCTTCTCAGGATTACTGATTTCATTACCTTCCAAACACATATCTCCAACTTATTTTTAAAACTCTGCCCAGAAAAAAATGATATTAACATGCAAGGTGTGACAATAAAGTTCCTGATGTCATGATTTTGCAATAGAGCAATGAATGAATATCAAATTTAGATTTAAACTAGGAAATTCTGCAACAGAAACATATCAAATGTAAAAAACTGTTTATGGTAATGAAACTTGTACTAGTGTGCTTGAATGGTATAAGCAATTCAAAGATAGATGTGAGGATATTCTCAATGACTCAAGAAGTGGCCACCATCAACTTCCCAAAATGAGGTTAGAGTTGCAAAAGTTAGGGAATAGCGAGATCATTGTTTGACTCTCAGAATGATGGCTGATGAACTGGATATGAATAAGATGATGATTCGTCAAATTCTAAATGAAGATTTACAGAAAAGGAAAGTGCAAAATTTGTGTCCCACAGCCTCATAGATGAGCAGACACAACAGTATTATCATGCAAAAACTTCAACAGTGTTATCATGCAAAAACTTCAACAGTGTTATCATGCAAAAACTTCAACAGTGTTATCATGCAAAAACTTCAACAGTGTTATCATGCAAAAACTTCAACAGTGTTATCATGCAAAAACTTCAACAGTGTTATCATGCAAAAACTTCAACAGTGTTATCATGCAAAAACTTCAACAGTGTTATCATGCAAAAACTTCAACAGTGTTATCATGCATAAACTTCAACAGTGTTATCATGCAAAAACTTCAACAGTGTTATCATGCAAAAACTTCAACAGTGTTATCATGCAAAAACTTCAACCAGAATTGTCAAGACAATTCTGGTTGAAGTTTTTGCATGATGACAATCCTAATTTCCTTGACTGTATTGCCACTGGAGATGAGTGTTGGGTGTTTCAGAATGATCGAAAGACGAAGTGTCAGAGCATGCAATGGACTTCAAAATCATCACCAAGGCCCAAAACATTTTGCTTAGAGAAGTCCAGGATCAAAACAATGCTGCCCAGGTTTTTCAACAAACAGGGTGTGATTCACAAGGAATTTGTACCTGAAAAGAAAAGAGTCACTGCCATTCCACTTAGGTGATTCAAAGACTAATGATGTGCATTTCACTGTGAGACCACAATTTTGAGAGAAAGGCATCTGGTTCTTGTTGCCTGACAATGCCCCCACCCATTCCGGATTTCTAATAAACATGGCATTTAACAGCTCAATCATCCATCCTACTCTCCCAATCTAGCTCCAGCAGACTTCTTTCTCTTTCTCAAGGTGAAGAGGGAAGACAAGACATAGAACAGTCCTGTCTTGAAATGTACCCTTCTAGTTACTGAAACGTACCCTTCTAGTAACTGCACTCAAAGGAAAGAGATTTCAGGATATTGAGGACACAAAGAAAAACATAACTGCTGAACTGAACATCATCACTTTGAACACTTTCGCTGACTCTTTTCACAAACTTTTAGAAAGGTGTAATAAGTGCATTCAATCAGGTGGTGATTATGTTGAATAAAAAAAAAAACATTTTTGAGCTCTTCACTGTGTGTTCTTTTTATTGCACCATTCCAGGAACTTTATTGCCAGAAACGAGATGAAACAAATATATCTCTTTCAAAAGTATTATTTTATCATACCACTGAAAAAAATGTACTTTAAATATTAAAATAATTATGATACTCTTATATACGTGTGAAAACTTTATTAGAGTACTATAAGTTTTCTTCATCATGAAGAGGGAAAACAAGACATAGAATAGTCCAGTCTTGAACGTACCCTTCTAGTTACTGGGTGTATATTAAGATTTTTTGCTCAATGAAATTTCATAATTTTCACATGGACTGTTGTACCCACCCAAAAGTATCTTAAATATATTAAACCTAACTGACATATTGTCTACCTGGAGAATATGAAGTGTTTTATGAGGTTTTCTGTCTCAGGTGCGAGACGAGATACTGGTAGGAGGACTTCTACTGGTTGTATACGTGCCAAGTAACTTTCTAGTTCTCCTCTTGGAGGTTTATCTTCAAAACAACCATAAAGAATATCACCTGTTGCTGGCTGGATGCACTAATAGAGAAATATATAATATTAATGAATAATATATCATCATTATAGTAGTAAAAGAAATAAAAAGATTTGGATTTTTTTTTTTTTTTTTTTTTTTTTTTTTAGCTGTGCTTTTCTACTTTCTGGACATGACTGAATAATCTGCACCAACAGTTTCTAATATGGGATGCATCCACAGACAGCGCAATCTCTGTTAAAACTGTTCTCTATTATTTGGAGCAATTGAACAGGAAAGATTAATTACAGCTATATCCTATTCTTCTAAATATGAATGATAAATACACCTCTCAATATGTAGCAGCACTAGAATCAATCTGAAATTTCTTTCAAAAATTTTTAATGTTAACCCTAAATCTTGGTTAACATTAAAAAAAAACTCTAAAAATCGCTTAGATTTTAAAATTATGCTCACCAAATGTGTTACTAGTCTATGTTTTATCATAATTATCTATATCAACAATGCAGAACACCACACAAAAGTCTTTACATAAGTAATAATTGAAAGGAATTAACTACCAGGAATTTATATGCATCAAATTCAGATAACAGTAGATAAACAATTAGCACATATATGGTGCTAAACAGGTAAAGCAGAAATGGATCTCTTACAACCAATCCCATGATTTTACTGGGGGGGGCTTTTTCCCCCTAGTTTGATGAAGTCAATAATTATGTTTGCTATTGCATCTTTAATGGGAACAGTTGCATATGCATGTCAACGAACACGCAACTCTGCCCATTAAAGACGCAATAAGTATATTCCATTTAAACCTCCTTCAAGCCAACCATTCCCTAGGCCGAAGCCTATCCATGGCTTTGGTCTTGAAGGGAATTTATGTCGGAGTCTTTAAGAATTCAAATCATTAAACAAAATAAACAATATAACACAACTTTTAGAACAATTTTAGTTTAGATTTTTCTTATGAGAGCCACTTAGCCTCTCATAAGAAAAATCTATCTTGACATAATCCATAGATTTTAATGAAGAGAGTTACCGTCCCTTCCACGAGGAGACAGGCCTCTATAATCTAGTATATATCTTTTCTTAAAGACCTTCTCCATATTTATTAAAGTACGTGAACATTCTTTTGTCTGCGAACATGACATGGAAGGTCTCCCTCTCTAGAGTTCCTAAACACAATCTTAATTCATGTCTATATTGTGTATAATTTACAAATGTAACATTATATGCTCTGACGTTTCTTGTTGTCCACAATTGCATAAGTCATCATCTCTTAGCCCAAGTCTCGCAGCAAGTCCAAGTCCATGCCCAGTTACTAAAAAAGTGGCATGCAAACCAAATTGCAGCAAGTCTTCCTTTTGTTCACTATATCAATTTTTGGCAAAAATTGATGTCTGTCGTCCCTTGTCTGAATTGTCCCAATTAATTTGCCAAATTTTCATTATTTCTTGATTTATCCTTATTTTTTCAAATTTAATATCAAGTCTACTATAGACTTTATTAATATCAGGACACGAAAATATTCCAAGATACGTTTTTCTTATATTTCTTTTAGTGAAATATAACAACCCAGACAAGAGCACGACATACTGGACAGGGACCCTCCCCGAGACAACTTGCAAGGCCTCTGTCGAGACGGTTCGACACACTCTAGTAATACCAAGAAGTGCAAATCTCTGCACTTGCAATATATATTTTTGTATTATTATTATAGGTACTCTATGCACCTAAGCTCCTGAAGCATATGTGACTATGGGGATAAATAGACATTCATATAACAAATTGATTGACCTTCCTTTTATTACCCAGTCCACTCTTATTATTCTTCGGAGCTTTGCATAGAGAATCCTTATTTTTTCTTTCAAGTATCGCACATGCTCGGTAAAAAATAATCGTTCTTCAATTTTTAAACCTAAATATTTGGTTACTTTCATGTATCGAACCGCGTCGCCCAGAAGCCTCACAACAGGGGCACGATTCTGACTTAACTTCCCCTTTAATAGCATTTGGACCATTTTTTCTCGAGAAATTTCTAATTTATATTTCTCGGTCCAATTTGCAAGATCACTAAGCACTTCACTTGCTTTATCTTCAATTTGTGATCTTGCGTTTCCTTAAATTAACAGAACCAAATCGTCTGCATATGCTATTTTTATAACTCCAGCAGTATCCAGATTTAGAAATTCATCAAAAACAATGTTCCAGGCAAAGGGGCCAATCACCGAGCCCTGTGGACATCCTCTAGATATATCCTTAACAATCTGAGTGTATTTAGTTTTTACTATAACCTTTCTTTCACAAAAATAACTTTTAAATACATTATATAATTTATTTGAACACTCAGTTTTCCTAATTCTATATAACACACCTTCCCACCACAATCGGTCGAATGTACCTTTAAAATCTATAAATACTCCAAGTACATATCTCATTCCACTGCCCTCCACATTCCGCACTAATTCATATGTGGCATCCTCTGTCGAAGAGTTCTTTTTAAAACCATATTCATTTTTTGACATAACCTTTTCTTTCATAATTAACCATTAATCTATTTATTATCAAACGTTCATAAACTTTTGCTAATACAGAAAGAAGGGCAATGGGACGATATGCACCTGTTTCATTGAGCATCCGATCTGTTCCTTTAACCAACAACTTGATCTTTGCTATCTTCCAACCAGGTGGGAAAGCCCCATCATCCAGACATCTATTATACATATCCACATATATTTCTGGACATATCCTATACGTCCTTTTCATAATATCTACTTCTAATTTATACAGGCCCGGCGATTTACCACTCTTTGCCCGGCCCACTGCTTCTTCAACCTCACTAAAGGAAAATTCTTCCTCAATCTCACTAGAGTTATAATCTACATTGCCATCTAATATTTGCAATTGTGTCATACTCAAATTTCCGATATCCTCCAGAAAGAGACCTTCCAAAATATATATATATACGCAATAAGTATAGATGAAAATCTAGATGTGGGAGCACCGATGAAGGTGACAGCAGATGAAAAGACACTGGTGGAATCTCTGATTTATAAATGTATAACCAATTCACCTGTTCAGGTGTCCTATAACAATATTAGTCTCAAGTTGAATGTAAGCCATAATGTCAAGTACTCAGCATTGGTCTACAGCTGCAGCAGAGTAATGTGATTAAAACCTGAATGCAGTAACTAAATGTGCAAATTATACTTGAAGATCTTGTTCACTCTGTCTTTCAAACTCACAAGTGGATTTCTTCTCATCAGCTCATATGCCATGCTATCTTCTAAAAACTGCAAAGCCTAATGGTCTATAATGAGAGTGCAGCTACCTTTGTCAGCTAATACAACAATCAAACTACCTCATAGTACAAACAGCTCTCATTTGTCAGCTATTCAAAGTTAGGAACAGCAAGTTGCTTACCATTCCATATGGTCACAGTTCTATAGTAGAACTGCTATCTCCTTAGTTAATCTTTTAAGAGTACCTGCTATCCTATTTTGTCTCTGCTGCATACCTTCATTAATAGCCTATCAATCATACCTTTCATAGAGAGAATATCTCATAAACAAGAGCAAATGGTCTCAACTACCAAAATACAAAGCAGGAGATCAAAAGTATTCTCAGAAAGACTATCCCAAACAGTCATACCCAAGATCATTTTATCATATCTTATTTCCCTTCAGCTTACTGCACAACCTACTAATCTATGTTCTTAGAATTCTAGCCTCGAAACACTAGTTACTCTATCTAATCAAATATCATGGAAGGAGATTCTAATTCTGTCTTGGCACCAACACAATCTCTGTGGCTGTGTTATCATTCACATTTAGTGTGTATTTAAAAGTTTTTTGGTTTTTTTTAACATTTATTTCTTTATACTCTGATACAACCAAATCATGTTAAACAGCACATATAACTATATCAAGTTTATAAAACATAACTAGTAAAGTTATGAAATATTAGTCTAAGCCTGTGGCACCAAACTACTGGCATGTACGTTACACAAGAACACATTTGGTTGATATGGTAAAATAATGATCATCACTATTTGTTGGATTATTTAAAATCTTAATTTTATCTACTAGTAAGTTGTGTCTGAACATTTTTACCTTTTTAATCTTCTCCAATTTTTATAGGGAAAATAGACCAAAAAAAAAAACATTTTCTCATTTTTCACATTTTCAGTTATTATATTTTTAATAACTGAAATTGTGAAAATATTAAGGTAAACTTATTATTTTACAAATAACTGAAAATATAATGTCAAGCAAAATAACTAAAAATATATATATTCAGTATATTTCTTACAAAATTATAATAAATTCTGATATGAATTTTGATAAGAACTTACTAAGAAAAATCATATCAATATAGAAAGAATATTTTTTCAGTGTTTAAGGTTATAGTCTTTGCCAGGGCTGCACAAAAGTAAGGGGAGTGGGGTTCCTAAGCATTTGCTAAATTGTTATAACATAATTATAACCAAAGGGAGGGTGGTGGTCCAAACCCAACCACACACATCTAGGCCACAAGATTTCATTCCACTGTCCTGGCCTTACCTTATAAATTCCTGTCTATAGACACCTTGCAGAAAAGTTAAGGGTGTCCAGCATCTAAATACAGAAGGGAGGTTCCTAAACATTTGCTAAATTGTTATAACATAATTATAACCAAAGGGAGGGTGGTGGTCCAAAGCCAACCACACACACACACCTAGGCCACAAGATTTCACTCCACTGTCCTAGCATTATCTTACAAATTCCTGTCTATAGATACCTTGGGCTGGTTGATAGCTTAGCCTTTGTGGACAACCTTGTTCTGATCATCAAGGCAGATGCTTAAGGCACAGGCACAGCCTTTCTGAAGTCACAACTTCAGCTAACATGCATAAACTAGCCATATCAGGTGAAAAAACAAAGTACTTTACTGAAAAGGTCTGTACTTGTCACAAGCCCCCTCTCCCCACCATCAAGATTGATGGAACAACGATCAGACTAGTCACAGAGTTAACTAGGCATCATCTCTGATTCCAAGCTAAGCTTCTATTTGCACCTAGTGCATCTGGCAAAGAAAGTCAGAAATTATGCATCTATGATCATCAGGGTTGCCGGATGTGACTGGAGTCTTAAAGAGAAAGACCCTTGTCCTTATCCATAAAGCTGTATTTCTTCCCATTATCCGTTATGGGGCAGACATTTGGTGTGCCAGGGTGACAACTATCTGAAATAAAGTTATAAACTCAAAGTTATTCAAAGAATAATTCTGTCACTTGGGCTTGTTGTATTCAGTAACCTGCTCTACAGGTTTGGCAGAAGTGCTCCACCTTGATCTGGAGGTGATACATTGTGAGGTTGCATATAAACACAAGTAGAGCATCCCAAGTTTGTAAACTGAACTGGACATTGCTGATGATGCCAAGCAAGAGAAGAAATGGAAAGCAAGAGAAGAAATGGAAGACTTGACCCCCGGCTCCAAACAAGACATCTGACACCTGTTTCTGGGCAAATATAAGAACCATGACCTCCTGATGCAGGAAGTTACTACACATCTACTCCAGACACTGGACTTGTTCCCTAACCCTGACATAGCTGAAGTCGTGCCAAAAATACATGAAGTGGGATTAAACTGTGCTAGCATCTGACTGTTGGCATGTGTGGACAGCCGTAGCTAACACTTCACATACACAGGACTCAAGACCTGCAAATGCCAGGATGTACTGATGTAGGGAGTCTCTAAACTCCAGTATCCAACTTGGACATCACTGACACCTGTCCTCAGGCAAGTGCCGAATCAGCCACCGATAGCATGCCTATCTCTGGCCCAGGTTGTTTTCCTCCACTTAACGCTGGTAAATGCAGGCTCAGCAGACTGCAGATGCCTGCCATAATTTAATCGAATGGGATAACACAGCAGGCCTGTCATGTACAGGTGTGAGACTTACTTGCTAGTGTTGGGCTGGGGCCAATGCAGGATGACATGCCAAACACATAGGACACTCTGTCCCTATGGGACAGTGTGTCCTGTGTTTAGAGTCCCCTATCCCCTACTTCCATTTTGCCTAGTGAGTTCCCCTTCCTCCCATCAACCACTGCTTTTTCCCCAGTAATTTTCAATCCTTAGCCTATCTCTCTTGTGTTCCATTTCATTTTTTTTTTTTTACATAGGCACTATGACTTTGCTCTATTACTCTTTAGGGGAGCCCACATGCTATTTCAATAAAAATGTGATTTTTTTTTTTGCTCTTCCCAAAAGGTTTGGACAACTCTAGCGAGTAAGGAGAGCACTGTCAGAGAATCACCCTACTTACCCAGCCTGGCTCCCCATGTCCATAGATGGTATCTAGGGGTTGGTAGGGGTTGGTGGTGTTCCACAGGATATTGGGCTAAGTGGCCAGATGACCAACATACCTCTGTGCTACAACACACACACACACACACACACACACACACACACACACACACACACACACACACACACACACACACACACACACACACACACACACACACAATCTGGTCTTTACAGACCCTGAATACATCACAGACAGGCTGTTGTGGAGTTGGGGGACCCCTCCATGCTTCTAGAACAATTTACACTATTTAGAAGATGTAGTTGCTTTAAATACTAATCAATTCATTTTCTTGGTTCTCTGCATTTTCCATGCTCTGTGCATCATACTTAAAAGCTCATAGCAAAATGAATAAGATGTTTGTCTAAAAATCTTCAAAATGACATCAAATGCTCTTATGATCATACAGGAACTCTCCAACTTATGTAATACTTGACTTACGGAAATTCGACTTTACGTAAGTTTTTGCCGGCCGGTGCAAACTTAAAAAAATCATGGAAACATATTTTGCATCCCGTAGGAATAAATGAAGGTATTGTGAAAATATCGTAATGTGAACCCAATAACACATTGTTTTTTTTTGTAATTCATTCCAAGTCCTTGGAAGTTGAAAATTTTGCTATATTACTAAGCTATTCATCTCTCTAAAAGGTCATTTTTATAATGGAAATTGCACTACCCTTTAATCGTTATCATATGTTCCCATTATAAGAATCAATTTTGAATGCCTTTGTGATATTTTTCTAAAACACATTTCTGGAGGTCACAATCATAAAACAATAAAAACAATTTGCACTTTCCCGTTTATTGGGCTTTTCTGTTAGTGCATCTAATTATAAATGGGGTAGTAAACTCGATCTTATTACATTTGTGATAATACCGATAACTGCAATTGTGTGGTTTTACGCTATTATGGTGAAATGTGTTCCCCTTCACTGAAATCTTCAATCAAATAAAAAAACAAATTTTCAGAAACTTCTCTTCATTCCTATTTACGTATTACAATGATGAAGGGAAAGCAACCAATGAAAAGTGCAAGTGGTGGTAGTGCCAGGAAATGAAACAAAGTTGATTTAGAAATGAAGGTGAAAATGATTAAGAAGTACGAAGCAGGACAAAGTTTGTCATCTGTTGCAAGGGAATTAGGTCTCGCTGCTTCAACAGTGAATACTATTTTAAAGGACAGTGTGCATATAAAAGAACATGTCAAAGGATCAATGCACTTAAGATCAACAATGATCACAAAACAGCATTCAGGTGCTATATCGAAGATGGAACAGCTATTAATAATATGGATGGAAAATCAGATTCAGAAGCACGTGCCCCTGAGTCTAATGACCATTCAATTATTTATAAATATATTAAGGATAAGTACGGCGAACCCCAACCCAAGTTCGTGGCAAGCAATGGGTGGTTTAATAGGTTCAAGCATCGCTCTGGTTTCCACAATGTTAAAGTATGTAGTGAAGTCGTCAGTGCTAATTCTGCAGCTGCAGAGAAATTTTGTGATGTGTTGGAAAAAATTATTGATGAAAGCAGCTATTCAACGCTACAAATTTTTAACGTTAACGAGACTGCTCTGTATTGGAAAAAAAATGCCGGATCGAGCATACATTGCCAAAGAGAAAAAGACAATGCCAGGTTTCAAGGCTTCAACAGATAGGGCCATGTTCTTGCTTGGGGTTAATGCAGCAGGAGATTACAGATTAATACCACTGATTGTGTACCATTCTGGAAATCCTCGTGCATTAAAGGACATCAATAAAGCCAACCTACCCATGCATTTCCAATCGAACCAGAGAGCATGGATAACAATAGCTCTCTTTGAGGATTGGTTTAAGTGTTGCTTCATTCCCAAGGTTGAAAAATATTGTAAAGACAACAACGTTCCTTTCAAGATTTTGCTTCTATCAGATAATGCTCCTGGACATCCTACTCATCTAGATTACTTCAATTCGAACGTGAGAGTCATATTTCTACTGCCAAACACGACTTCACTCATCCAACCTATGGATCAGGGTGTTATTTCGAATTTAAAAGCATACTATTTACACAGAACATTTGCTCAGGCATTGTCTGCAGTAGATGATGAGAAAAATTTTACGTTAAGAGACTTTTGGAAATCTTACAATATTTACCACGCCATCTTAAACATTAATAAGGCCTGGCCGGAAATTACTAAAAGTTGTTTAAATGGCACATGGAAGAAAATATGCCCATGGCACGTAAAAGGTTTGAAGGATTTGAAAAAGACGAATCATATGAAGAGGTTACAGATAAGATTGTAAAGGTTGCAGAGCTACTTCATTTGGAGGTTGATGCCAAAGATGTGGGAGGAGTTAATAGAGGAAGAAGAGAAGAAATTATCTAACAAAGAACTTATTGACTGGCAGGCAGCAATAGTGAAAGAAGAAAATGCTGACCAGGCTCAAGATGAACCAAATGAGCAGCTGAGACGCTTCATCACCAGAGAGATGGCAATGGCATTTTTTTGAAATTGCATCGGCAATGGTGGCAAGGTTTGAGAAGATGGATCCTGACAGCAAACGATTCGTAAAAGTTAACATAGGGGTCAATCATATGCTTGCTTGTTACAAATAAATCTATGATAAAAAGAAAAAAAAAAAAACCACCATCCAGTCATCCATTAATATGTTCTTTCATAAGGCTGAGCAGCCGACCCCTTCTAAATCTCCACAGCCCTCAACCTCCGCAGCGGTGTACTTATCAGCTGAAGACATCGATTCCGGCAACGATGCTCAAGAGGTAAAACTTACTGACGTTATGCCTGTCTCTTTTTTTGTAATTTTTGTAATTCTCTTTTTTTGTAATTTTTGTAATTTTGAAATTTTTCTAAATTGCACACTTTTGTAATTTTTCCTGTGCATGAGATAAAAAATTGAATAAATACAATAAATAATTCTATTTATATGTTCATTGAACATTTCTTTTTTGATTCAATCAATTCAGTGAGCACAGTTGCGAGTGCGGCACAAAAATGGAAGAAATTCCGACTTACGTAAAATCCAATTTGTGTAGCGTTCCGCAGAATGCAACCCTTACGTAAGTCAGGAAATTCCTGTACTTGCAAATATTTAAGCAATAAAGAGTAATCAAGCAAGAGATATCTGGCAATAATCTCACCAGCAAAGTAATAACCCTATTGTTATATTTTTATTTTTACTGCTCTTATTATTTATATAGCGCACTAGCATCTGAGTCCATACTGCACTGTATGTATTATGTCTTTATGAGTGCCATTATGGCTATAGCAATTTTTGCCATTCAAAATGCAATTTAATTCTTGAAAAGAATGTCACATGCTGTTGTTAACAAAAATGTATAATTGAATATATTGCAACTGGCAAATATGGTGGATAGGTCCCCTCTCAGAGGTAAATGTTTAGTTTTGCAGGTGTCCTGTATGCAATTGATGTATTTTTTATTATCTACAGTAACTATCTTCAGACAGCTACTGTTGTTTATAAAAATTTTAATTACCTAATTGAGGGCATATGTGACAGAAGAGAAGACAATAACTCATTGGTCCGCATCCTAGAAACCACTATAGCAATAGGTTTTGCTCTGAGAGGTAGTACAGAGTTTGTTTCTGCCAGTGTCTATTGTGAAATTCATGTTGTAAAATAGAGGTTGCACAATTATAAGCAAATATTACAGAAAATTGTCCAAGTTCATATAAAAATTAAATTATTTAAATTACATATCCATAATAAAAATTTTGTTAATAAAACTTACTATTATCCCAATACTGACTGTGTCCTTTTTGCACTGAACAGAACTCTCACAGATGCACATTAAATAGCCAGTTACAGAATGCTCCATAATGTTTTCAGTGTTTCCATCTTCTAAAGTTATCCCAGATAATGGATTTACATGTAAGATTAGTTAAGGATACATAACATTCAATACAAGCTTCTAATCTTAATAAAAGTAGCTTTATCTATCTAAGTAGTTAACTTAAATAATTCTCAGGAATTAGCATAAAAAGGTATCAGAATTTCTTTTAACTACTACCTTTCTTCCATGTAATTTTTTAAAAAATGGAGAAAAAAATCTATATTTTAAAAAGTAATAGTTTAACTTCACTGTTCCTATGGAGAAGAGGAATTTTCACCTATTAGCAACAGACACAAGAGAACTATGAAATCATATTAAACCTGTTTATATTTATGCCTCTAAACATATTCACACATGTCCCTCCCCAGTCAATGCAGTATTGTTTCTATACCATTAAACATTATAATCATAAAGGCAGTTTTTTTTTTAATTTTTTTAAAGTTTCATAACCTAAATGCTGCTTTTCAGTCAACTATGTTTTTTCCACAAACAATTCAGAAGCTAATAACACTGCTACATGTGAATGTTTCTGAATGAAATTTTTTTCTAGCCATTAATATTATGATTACTTTTAAAAAAACTGAATATAAATTTTATCTAGCCATTAATATTATGGTTACTTTTAAAAAAAATAAACTGACATGTTTATATTAGTTAATTAAAAACTTAAGAAATGTTTTTTTTTTGGTAACTAAAATATCATTTACACACACTTGTAATCACTTTCGTAAAGAATAATTCTCAAATCAAATAAAACGAGCAGCACATACAAGCAGCTTTCTTAAATAAAAATCAAAAGAAAAATTAAGCTGCATTAGCAATAAAGTTTAGTGTTTCACTGCCTCAAACTGCTGTCCTTTTATTTTATTTATTTGTTTTTTTGTCTTCCTCAACACTATGCACAGTGGGTAGTGTCCCAGTCTGCTCACAAAAAAAAAAATACACGAGTGAGAACATATAACCTATAACCTAAATGCTGAAAAGCAGCATTTAGGTTATGATGGAAACCAACCCAAAATCCACCCACAAGAGTTTTTGACCATAGCACTGTTCACAATTCAGTGAACGTATTATGGTAAGAAAGAGTATTATTATTCTGTATCTCACATGAAGACAGTAACGTATAAAGAATTCAATAAGAGAGCTGTAACTTAGCTTATATACAGTGGCGGACAAAAAAACTGCATCACTTGTGAATTTTGCAAATAATGTGTTTTGCGCTGCATTCTGGGTTGCAGAAATGCTCAAAATGCATTTGTTAATAATGGATATATATCTCTGTGAATGAAATCTAATAAAAAGGATCCACCTGATATACCCAACTGCCATAAATATCTTCCCAAAGGGTAAAATGGTAAAATTAATGGAAATATGAGAAATCATGCAAATGGCAACCATGACAACAAAACATACATTTTATTGCATTTACATGTACAAACTGAAATGACAAGTTAACATAATATTATTCACATCTGGTGAGTATGGGCTTGGCACACCCGGGGTCCTGAGCTGGATATCATCATTCTTCTCTTTCTTGGTGATTCCCTTCTACTTTTGTCTCTCTCTCTCTCTCTCTCTCTCTCTCTCTCTCTCTTAGGGTAACTTGGGAATTTTTTTTTTTTTTGGCTGGTGCAGCATAAGCCTCAGGCTTCCTTGCACCATATAGCTAATAATAATAATGTACTGTAAATCAGCAAAATAAGTCCTCAATATTTTGTTGATCTGGTATAGAGTTAATAAACTTCTGGATATACAGTTGCCCAATTTCGTGGTACCACACCCTTACAATGCTCTTCTGCAGCTGAATCTTACTTGTTGACTTCTTCTGAGCAATTTTAGACAACATTATGTACCAGTAATTTTCAATAGGGTTCAAATCTGACTGTTGCCGGGCCAGACCAACACTGTAATATCAGCATTTCTGAGGTATGACTGCACCTTAAGGGAGAAAAACGAGGGAAAACATTGGTGTATGTTTTAAGCCTTGTGAGACAAGGAGACAAACTCATCATTCAATCTAAATAGCATAAACTTACCATTGCTGTGTGGCAAGGTGCTGAGTCCTGTTGAAAAATTCAGTTTTGAACATCTGTGTGGTGATCCCTAATAACGAGTTTCAGGCACTCCTGAAAGATAGCAGTGCAGTTTCTGCATTCACCGTTCCTTTAATAAACTTAATTCGCCCCACCCCTTTGCTTGTTATGCATCCCCAGACCATCTGACTGGTGGGGAACTTTACAGTCGATGTACAGGATGGTATGCCTCCAATTTTTGTCTTCGCACATATTGCTTCCCATTAGAGCCATGCAGGTTGAATTTTGATTCATCAGAAAAGATGGTGTCCCATTGCTCTTTTGTCCATGAAACCTATGTTTTAGCCCAAGCAAGTCGCTTCTTCCTCATTTGTTGCATCAACAAGAGCTTCTTCTTTGGCCGATAGGCATGCAGACTACATTCCGAAAGCCATCTTTGGATAGTTCGTGCACTTGTTTCAACACCAGAGGTCATCTCTAAGTCCAGTTTTAGACCAGGAGCACTAAAATGGTGATTACGAAGGCATAGCCGTTTAAACATCGATCTTGGGAAGGTGTAGGCACTCTCTTATGGCCTGATCCAGGTCTTCTCTTCACGTCACTGGTTTCATGCTTTAATTTCAGCACCCAGGATACTGTTGACTGGTGGCAGCCTATTTTATCAGCGATAACACGCATAGAAAGTCCTTCCTGGGACAGAGCAACTACTACACTTTTTTTTCTTGGTGTCAACTGAACATATGGAGCCATGCTTACACCTCCACAGAACAGGATACTAATGAGTGTGTATACCCTTCCAGTGCCGTATTTATAGAAATAGCTGATGCAATACCTTGCAATTACTGTCTGTTTGTTGTTTGTTATTTGGTTTTTAGGAGCATTAGCAACTAAGGCCATATTGCTCCGGGGATATGCGGTGGTCATTCTCTGACCTTTCCGCATCCTCCGTATTTGGTGGACACGGGCTCGAACCCCGGTCTAATCAAGAAACGCGTGCTACACACCGCTGCTCCTGCACACCTGTCTACGGAGGCACCGCAATTATTGTCTGACCTTTGCTTTGCGACAAACAAAATGACTGTAATCAAACAATATCTTATACGTTTCACTACAAATGTTACGTTCTTCAAACAGGCCTCTGAGGTTGGGTATGTTCATATTGTAGTTTTAAATGATTTTCACCAACCTTATGTAGAAATAAAACACAAAGAAAACGAAAACTGGAATCTTGATAACTATGTATTTATAATAAGTTATATTTGTCTGTATTTACAATAAATTATATTTAACTTTACAACTAAAATATATGAAATATACATATAAAATATACATTAAAATATACTGGGTTAAGAACAATAAAATACACTAAATTAAAATCGATAAAACCAAAGCTTTCGAAGGCTCCTGCCTTCTTCTTCAGCTTCTTCGTCACCGCTGAAGAAGAAGGCAGGAGCCTTCGAAAGCTTTGGTTTTATCGATTTTAATTTAGTATATTTTAATGTATTTTATTGTTCTTAACCCAGTATATTTTAATGTATATTTTATATGTATATTTCATATATTTTAGTTGTAAAGTTAAATATAATTTATTGTAAATACAGACAAATATAACTTATTATAAATACATAGTTATCAAGATTCCAGTTTTCGTTTTCTTTGTGTTTTATTTCTACATAAGGTTGGTGAAAAACATTTAAAACTACAATACAAATGTTACGTTTTTTTAAGGTGATTAATTTTTTTTTGTCTGCCACTGTATCTCACACATTCACTATTTATAAAATCAACATTATATAACAAATTATGTGAATAAATATTTCTTCCCCCTAGGATATCTTCTCCTATGAGTGTGGACTTTGTGTACAAAGCTTGAAGCTCTCTTGAAAAAACAGAACATTTGTTGTCACTTGCTGCCTTTAATGCAGAAGTCTCTGTCTGTTTCACAACACCAACTTTATAGCCTTTTGCTACTAGACGTTTCACGTGGACATGAAGTCGATGAACAGGAATACTTGCACTCAAGAAATTGTGATCAGGATAGCAGCCAATACTTAGTTCACGAGAAGCAACCTAAAAAGAAAAAGAAAACAGTATCTAAATCTAAGAATACATGCTTTTGGTGGTGGCCAAATGAATGAATAAGTGAATAAGTGAGTCAGACAAGCAGAGCACAGCTGGGAGAGGGATTTTCATCCCTCTACCAGCTATGCTCTGCTTGTCTGACTCACTTATTCACTTATCCCTCTCCCAGCTATTAGCAGAGCTGGGAGAGGGATTTTCATCCCTCTCCCAGCTCTGCTAATATGAATGAATGAATTGTGGATTTGTTGTAAATACAGAAAACCTCCGTAATGTGTTCATTCATAGTTTCACATATTTCAGTAAGTCAGGAACAGCCAAATTCTTTCCTGATTACACCCAATGACAAAATTTAATAAGGAATTCAAATAAGGATTCCCACACAGTAGAACTACTCAATTGCCAATGCCAATTGAGCAGTTCTATTGTGTGGGAATTTAACTTATGTTATGTAATACTTTTTACACAAAAAATTCATTTAAATAAATCGCATGATTTAAATGTATTCACATTTAATTAATTCACTAAACAATATAAAAAAAATAGGTATTTTCACGCTACTATTCTATTACTATAAATAATTGTACATATATTACAATATGGATAACGTGCTATTAATGAGAATGAGCAATTCGTTATACTGTACGGTATGAACATAGATAAACGTATGAACATTCAAGAGGAAAATAATCCTAAATTAATAACATTTACACTATTTTTAATTTATATTTTTTTCCTTATATATACAGAATGCAAATGCATGTTTTGTAATCCATTATACATTATCAAAACTGTTCCTCATGAATATATATTTGCCCACAGCTTTTCTCATGAGTTTTGCATCTACAGATACATTATCAAAACTGTTCCTCATGAATATATATTTACCCACAGCTTTTCTCATGAGTTTTGCATCTACAGATATATTAGAGTTCAATCAAAGTCTTCACAAGGAATCAAGGTTATGATATTATATAAAATTAAATTTGTAATTACTGAATCAGATAACTAAATAATCGCTTTTGTTGCCAAATTGCACAATCTGGCTATTCACTAATGTAGTGTGGATGTGGTAGTAGATCTCGATAAGAGTTTAACTATTAATCACTCTTGAACCATATAAAAATAATAGCACTGAATTCACATGGTTCAAGAGTGATTCAATTGATAAGAGTACTATAAGCAATATTGCAACAATAATCATAGTTTGACCTGGTGGATAAATGAGTTTCATGCAGTGCAATTGTTTTGTGGTATACATATGAACCCTAGATAAGCGTTTTTTCTTTTTTTCTAACTCATATTTTGATTCTTTCATCAAAAAAAGTGATACAAACGACAGATATAAATGGAAAAGCTTATCATTGAGAACAAAGATTAAATATTAAAATGTAATCTTTATATTTTTTTAGTAATTTGAGAAAATGCTAAGCAACAATGTTCTGAACATGGCACTAATTGCATTTTGAATTATGCAATCAGAGCCACGTTTGCAAGGCAAGGGCAAATGGGCCACTCTTCCATAAGGGCACATTTCTGAAATAAACATTTTATATAAAACAAATAAAACTTAAGTTTTAAGGGCACAGTATATGGGCAATACCAGTTAGCACCTTGGGCAAACCAATTTGCCCCAGGTGCTAACTTAGCTAGTCAGAACTCAGTGCAGCTCTGTTTAGGAGTAAAATTACTGTTTCCAGCTTCATTTATCTTTTACTGGATATAAAATGTATTAAAAGCATATAATCTTAATAGAAACTCTTATCATTTACCAAAGCACACTTTAAATTACCTTTAACTCGCCACCAGGCATATTGATTTTTATGATGCCATCAGGGTGTTTGGGGAGCGACACATAATTCAATTTTAAATTACAGTAGTGCAGCTACTTTTCAGTAATTCTCATTTGTTTTTTTCTTAGTGATTACCAAAACTATATGGACTCTAAATACAAAATATTATTTTCATATTTCTAGCAGCTATTTAAAAAAAAAAAAAAAAAAAATTTCATAATGAAAGTGGATTTTCCAGTGTTAATTTCAAAAGCAAACAGCATGGAAATAAACAAATATTTCTCAATGAATTTCAATGAATTTTTATCTGTTAGAAAACAGTTTAATCTTTGAGCATGTCTAATATCACATTCATATCTACAGTAGTTATTTTTAAATTTGTACAATTTGCAAAACAATTATGACATGGCAGCATATGAAGATTTATCAAGAATTTTTACAAAATATGTCAGGGTACCGTGTTCTCATTGAAAATGTAAAATTTCAAGTTCACAGCTGCAATAGTTATTTTTAAGAATTTTTTTTTTGTAAAATTATCCCATTTTTTTTTAAGACTAGCCTGCTGGAAGCCGGCCACAATCAGGCACATTGTCATTATCCTCTGAAAGTGTTAAACCCACAAAGGCTTCTGTCATCCCTAATAGGAAGTACCTTTCAACTTTGACTGACATTAGGAATTGAATGCAGACCACTCACTGAAAGAACAGCCATACTACTGCCCAATCCATTGCCCATTTGTGCAGTAAGCCCAATTGGTATTTGCAATGACAATTAGCAACCACAGAGTCAGTTATACAATAAAATTGAAATATATCTGCTTAACCCAGTGTTTTTTCATAGCCAATTTTATGTTGCTTTTAGTAAGAAAGTTAAATAGTATCAATGTTTTGATTGAAGATAATGCACAAAATGTGGACTCAGTTCAAGTGAAATATTCTGCAAGAAGTTTTATACAATAATGCATTCTAGCAAAAGATTTTATTAATATATAATCATAATAAACTAAAACTCAAGAATTAAGGCAAAGGTGTTGCTACCATAATATGGGTTTGCTTTTTTTTTAAATATGGATTGTTTATTTTCTTTTAGTGATTGTTAATAAATACTCATACCTTTAACTTAATAATAAAGTATTTTTACAAAGACAACTTTATATTCAAAAGCATTTTACAATGCGCAAAAGTATATGTAAAGTATAAGTACTATGATTATAAGTTTTTACTGCTGCCCAGCAGCACATGGAAAAGGCCAGAGTTAGAATCTGGTTCCAATGGGAGGAATTCTTATGGGCTTCATTCACACTATGGCAAAGTTAGTCAGTCTCTGGCAAGAGGTTCATAGAATTTCCCATGTAAATTCAGGTTTTGCATCCAGAAAGAACAGAAAATTGACCACAGAAGACATGCAAATTCCACACACAATAAAATAACACCCCACTGCCTTTAGAGAAATACTAAAACAATAACCTCACAGTATACCAGGTTCTACAATCAACTTCTATAGTAAAATAGTCCTAAAATAATCATTGCTTGTTATATCACTGCAGTTATTTCGCTATTCTTCCACTTTTTTTTTCAATAAATATTTATAAAGACTCTGCAGTATGATAAATTCAAGCTGCAGTATGATAAATTCAATGCAAATAACTCAAAGCCTTTCCAGCTCCCCTTTTTCAGATTTGCTATTATGTCTCATGTCTTTAATGGTATAATTTCTTCAACAATTCAAGCATGCTAATAAGCATGTTATCAAACATAAAAAATTCTATTTATGACATACAGAAAATGTCATCATATAAGAAAACGTAGCTAGCTCTATTTGAAAATGATATTCTAAGGAATGGTGTTCTCAATATATATTCTTATTAATATTTTTATTACTGTTTGGAATAACTTCTAAGGAATACCAGCCTGCAAAAAGCTGTGATGCTCTGCAGACTACTAAATGGTACTTAACCTGGCAGCTGGCATACAACATGTGGCACCTCAGCAGTACAAAAATATTTCCCATACAGAAATAGTTACCAATCTTTCTTGAACTTTCAGTGCCTTCAGCACTCATACCATTTATTTGCTACAACAGAAACTTTTCATTAAAATAAAATTTAAGAAAATCACTAAAAATTAATCCATTAACTAGTGACATAAAATTAATTGTAAGATGTAAATAATTTAAAATAAATTATTAATTTTTCTATTTACAATACAAATAACAGATAGCATGTCTTACTTCAGCATCTTCTCCAAAAAGTCTGTATTTGTAGCCACATTCTATAAACAGGACAGCATCTGGATGCTGTGTTTTCAACTTCAAAACTTGTAGTTCGAGTGGTGTATACCTAAAAGTTCAGGTTTGCAATTCAAAAGTGATAAACTAACAGCCACACTAATAGATGCACAGTACATATAATAGTCATATAAAACTAAAAAATTACTTTTTTTTACTGTTGTATAGAAAAATACAAATAACATAAACAAAGAATTGAATTCATTTATTATTATTTATTATCCATTTGTTTTGTCAGATTTTTTTTTTTTTTTGCAACGATGAAGTATCAATGCATAAAAACTCTGAAAATAAATTAGAATTCCACAGGCACTTTATCATCAAGGATAGTGCAATTCTTTTAAAAACCAACTTTGCTATGACTTAAAACACTTCTCAGGTTCATAAAACAAACATTTTGCCACATGAGCTAGAACTTTTTTTTTCTGAGGATCACTTTGATCCTATACAATATATTTCTCTCAAATTTTTAATAGAGGAACTATGACAAAAAACCCACAAGGGTTAAAATGACCTTCAAATTACCACCAACACATTAAGTGCCCTCTTACCAGAGGCACTAAACTTTACATTACATTACTTCCTACAACTTTTCTACAATCAACTTGTACTCTATGCAGTCATGAATTATAAAGTAAGGAATTATAATCACAGTGCAAAAATAAATAAATAAATAAAATATACAACTTAAACAGCCAATGGATTATTTAAATTCTTCAATAAACTGGAATTACAACAAAAGGTCATTACTTGGTTAAGTCTGTGATTCCAATGATACATGGTTAAAAAAAAAAAAACAAAAACACATTTAAATTCCACCCCTCTCAATGGCAAAACATTAGATAATCTGAACTTGGATAATTCAAAGTAATTCTGATTATAGTCTTTGAATTATCCAAGCTCCACTAACAATAACATCTGCTTCAGTTTGAGAGATTTGGAGATTATTTTTGTCTGTTTTGGATATCCAGCAAAATAATTTCACACTAAAATCTTTATATGGAATTATAAAAATTCACTAAGTACACAATATCAGGTTACTATCAATCTAATCAACTTGGTTAAATTTTACACTATATTAAGATTTTTACCTGACTTTGTCTTTTGAATTTACTACCGAGGATTTTTTAGATGAGGATGATCCAGATTTAAACTCTGCCATTTTTTTTTCTGTTTCTAAGGATTCTGAACAATCAGAATAATTTTCTGAGTTTGTGTCCGTAGTGTTCATTTTGTGACAACTTGTTGATTCAGTGCCAGCAATGTCTTTTTCTCTATTATCTACTAACTCCAGAGGATTTAATGATTCTTCCTGTTGATATGGCATTCCTGCCTTCCCACCATAGTCAGTCTGATTGTCATCAACAGAGAGAGAAAAATCTTGTAGTCTAGTAAGCGTCTTTTTAGATATGTTTCTAGATGACAAAGGCACAACAGAATCATTACTAGAATTATCAGTATGCCTCTTTCCATTTTCCTAAAAAAAAGTAAAAGAAAGAAAATGTGATTTTAATTCTAGCTCAATTTTGTTGTTTCAATTAATCCTGGCACTCAAAGTTGGGAACAATTACTATTGACTACTTACTACTTATAAAAAAATTAAATCAATATTGTAAAAAAAAACTTCAGAATATCGATACCCACACTCTAATATGCATTTTGTATACTTAAAAATATGCTCAGTCTTGTTTAAATCAAAAGGCAAAAATGCTGAGTATGATGAAATTGTGTAATACTCAATCCCTGCTCCACAAGACATATGTAATTATATTATTTAATATATAATAAATTACTTAAAATGGCAGCAGAAATGTTCAGCCTGAACCAAGTACACAGAAAAAATTTTCAATCTTGAAAGGTGTGAATAAAGAGTGTGAATGAGAAAGAGGGCTGAATATCAAAGATCTGTTTGGTGAGCTTCACAGATAAACATTTTGTGCACAAGACATCTTTTAAACAGTATGCAATATTTTTAAGGGCTTTTTTATTATATTATAGTAACTTCTACAGAAAAAACATTCTCACTCGTATCAGTTTGTAAACTGATATGAAGGAAAGTATCAGTTTACTAACTCTTCCAGACTGCAGCTAATCTGGCCATTAGTTTTGGTTATCTAAAGGATGATAAAGCACTTTAACCTGGTATTGCCTTTCTTCTTTAATATCAAAAATACAAATAATGTGAAAACAAGAAATGCAACTAAGGCAGCTCTTAAAGGGATTGTTATTTGTTATTTGGTTGTTAGGAGCATTAGCAACTAAGGCCATATTGCTCCGTGAATGTGTGGTGGTCATTCCTGACCTTTCTGCATCCTCCGTATTTGGTGGTGACGGGCTCGAACCCCGTCTAATCAAGAAGCGTGTGCTATGCACTGCTGCTCCTTCCCACCTGGCTACGGAGGCGCCACTCTTAAAGGGAAATCAGGGCTGTCAATCAATTGTGTTCATGGAAAATTTACAAATTTCCTTTCAATACAATGAATATGAAATTATGAGAGTTCAGCATCCTAGGCAAGTACAGCCAGGAGCCATGAGAGGCATATATACTATAGAAAATAGAAAGTATTTACACTTTCTATTGGGTGCTGCTGCTAGAAAGTGTAATTTTTTTTTTTTTTTTTTTTTTTGCCAAGAGCTGTCATATGAAACTGTGCTCTTTGCGTGTCTCTTTTTGAGGTTCAGAAGTCAGCTGCAATTACTGATGTAAAAAGGTTATGAGGGTTAGGAAATGATATAGTCAGAAAGTGAGTTATAAAAGCTTGGTCAGTTACCCCTGGCTAAATTTTATCATTAATAGTTTATCATTATTAAGAAATCAGTTATTTTATTCATGCTGTCACATTTGGAATGAGAATGCAGTGTTCTAATGTGTAAAATGCCTTCTAAATCATCTGTGGATTAGTATCAGTGCCTTAGTATCGGAAATAGAAAATAAGTGTACTAAACTTAATTGTGACTAGTTTATTATCTTTGGATCAATGATTGAAACATATTAAGCATGGCTCATATCACAGTAGAGATTCATATACCCACCAATCTTAATTATTCTTGTAAAGATTTGCATGCCTTTTACTACTGAAACCAATGGTCCCATGGATTACAGCAGTTTATGCTCCTAGAACAGGTGCCAATAAGTAAAAATCAATAATAATGTAAATTTTTCCACAGAAACAGTAAGCCAATTTTCCTGCAGAAAAAATGATATGGTTAAAGATTACATTTCTGGCCAAGGATTATGCAACTTTTAGATATAAACAGAAACAGCATATTTAATCATTACCAATCATATATGGTATTTAACAGTCCAAATTTAACTATTACAAATATAACATTAAAATTACTCTGATGATCTACTCTCAACTAACAAGTGTTATCATCACTAAAAAAAAAAAAAAAAAAAAAAAAAAACAGGCATGAAAATGCACAATAAAATATGCACTAAAATGCTATTACTGCAATAACATATTACCTTTATTATAATACATTATACATTTATTCATTAATTGAATTACAATTTCTTTGTCTCTAGGATAAAATAGTAACTGTTAAATGTTTTGGAATAACCTCCATTATAGTAAACAACAATATATTTTTCAATTTGGTCTATTGTAAATCTGTAGTGTTTATTGTCCAAAATCAGTTTAAATGCAGAGAGCAGTCTGTCTACATTTTGGAAGTGACTCGGCTAAATTAAAAATGTGAGCCTTCAAAACCTCCACTTGAAATGGAAGTTCCTGCTCATTTCCATTAACAAAGTCATCTACTTTCCTTAATGGAATTGGGAGTTATTTTTTAAAAGATTAATTTCTTATTTTCACTCCTATGTCTCGTGAGATGATTGAAATTTCTAACTAAACTTTCTCTACCTCTTCAACTGCACTGATCCAAGAAAATCCTCGTACTTCAAGTTCATTTATAGAATTAGGTAACCAAAGCAGAATGAGTCTTTATGAACAGAAAATGTTTTCTAATAAAAGAATATAACCTTATAATACTTTTATAATCTAAAATATTTATGAAAATAAAAATTCAAAATATCTGACAAGCCAAATATTTTGAACTTTAAATATGGATTACAGATGACAAAAGGTTGGGGAACTCTGCTCCAGAGTGTACTGAGAATGGTCCAACAACCAAAAAAAAAAAAAAAAAAAATCCAGTCAACAGCAGTCCTATGACTAGAAACAGCTTGCCAATGTGAGAGACTAATGGAGGGTGAACCAAAACATGCTGTCTAACAGATGAACTACAATCAGTCAAATGGCAGTGTACTATAATAGCAAAGCAAAGCAAAAGAATATATTCGAACATACATGTTTGACACAGCAGCCACAGATGGAGTGCAGCATCAGGTAATCTCACCAGGTTTAACTCTTGTCAGCTGAAAACAAGCAGCTAAAAATAGAGCAGGTATAGGAACATAGATGCTAAGCATTTCAGGAATGAAAAAAGGTCACCTAGTCAAACAAATTCCAATTCCCACTGTTCCACACTAACAGTAGGATCAAGGAATGGCAACAGCTGGGTGGGTGAATCAATCAATCCATTGCATCAGGAAGAAAACAATGCTGCATCCATTCACGTTCACAGCATATCCATCTGATATCAGTTATTTCTAGCAGAATATGTACCATGTCACAAGACCCAGATTGATAAGGAATGGTTCCAAGAAACAGAAAGATATATTTACCATACTACATTTGCCTGCACAATCATCAGATCTCAACCTGACTGAACATCTGTGGGATGAGGTGGAATGAGCTGTTCATAAAAAATGATCTGCAACCACCCAACCTGAGGCAACTATGGGATGTGACTGAAACTGCATCCCTGCTGCTTTTTGCACCTCAGAGAGTTCTTTCCCCAAATACTTGACGATATTCTGAGGATTAACAGAGGTTCTACTCACTATTAGGTCAGTGTATCTAATAAATTTTCCACTTGCCATATATCATGATATAATCCCTGTTCAAGATTCCTTCACATATGCAAAAATAACAATTTATAGCAATGCAAATGAAATTATTAGATGGAAGACCTTGCCGTACTAGACTTATTGCTACATAGAGTCATTAAAAATGGATTAAGAAGACTGCTAGAGTATTAAATATGTGAATAAAATTATTAGTTGTAAACCCAACGATATGGCATGTGCTCAAGTCAACATCAGATTCAGGTATTCTGAAGTCCTAGCACATATTTTAGAGCCTAAAAATAAGATTGTGGGATGGCGGACCTGGCCCAGCAATATTTGCACTGTTACAAGGGCTTTAACATAGATCTGAGAGTACATGAATGAAATGAGGCATTTTCCTTCAGGTATACTCCTGATCAAACCCATATGTAGATATATTTTTTAACTATACCTCGATTCTTTTGTCAGAAAAACTGAATAAAGTGATATAAATAAAGCATAGCAACATGAAAAGAATTTATTGATTAAATAAACTAACCACTGAACATTATAATGGAATCCTATTTCCAACCTTTATATTACTCACATCTTTGGCTGTAAAATTTGGTAATAAAATATTTTTGAAAATTTGATTCATCAAATGATATTAAAAGCTAGTAAATGTTAGGAGTTACAGCTACAAAGTTAATGTTGTTTCAGAAAAAAAAAAAAAAAAATCCCTAAGCAAGACAGTAGTTTAATTCTCACCCAGTGGTATGCAGGATCAGGTCAACTTGTTTTACCTGTTCTGTTTTTTTATATCTCCATGCATTAAGGTTACACTGACCTAATAGTGACCTTACTTTTAATTCAAAGAAATAAAATGTAAAACATAAATACTTGTCTCTGCCAAAGCTATTGGCTGCAATTTTTTCCCATCTCTATTCCCACTTCTGTCAAAACCAGATGATTCTACTGTCACTTCAGTAAACCTGCTAAAATCCTATTTTCCTTCCAACTTATGTATTGATGACCTTGGTAAATCACCTCCTACCATTCTCAGCACACTCCATTTAATGCCTCCTGTGGTCTTCCATCAAAAGAACATCAGGAGAATTTTGAACAGTCTCCATGGTATTTCTCCGCTTTTTCTCAAAACCTGTGCTCTGGAACTTATTTCTGTCCTTTGTTTTGTCACTTTTTTTCACTTTCTTATTCCAAAGGAGTTTTCCCTTCTGCTTAGAAATATGCTCATATCCAGCCTGTTCCTAAAAAGGGTGACAGATTCCTCCCATCCAATTATCATCCCATTGCACTTACTTCTACTCTTTCTAAAGTAATGAAGAAATCAATTAATTGCCGGCTCTTAAACTATCTAGAAACCTTCCATCTGATCAATGATCACCAGTATGGATTCCATCAGTGTCCATCCACTATGATATTCTGGTTTACATTACCCATCTATGGCCAAATTCAATGGAAAAGTTTGGTGAAACTCAAGCAGTTGCTCTCGACATTTTAATGGCTTTTGATCATGTCTGGCATAAAGGTCTTCTAAATAAGCTTCCATCTTATGGTTTGCCAACTGTTTTTTGTAACTGGGTATCTAATTTTCTTTCTGACTATTGACTGAGAGTAACGGTAGATGGTTCTTTGTCTTCTAACTTCTCCACTAATGCTGGTGTTTCCCAAGATTCAGTTTTTTTCTCCCACTCTTTTCCTCTTGTATATATATATAGCTTCTTCCATTGACCAGAAATCCTATTCATAGTTTTGCTGACAATAGCACATTGCATTCCACCATTCTGTTTGAGAAACCTTGCCCTGCACAAACAGCTTCAACTTCTCAAATATCCACTACCTATTCCTTAAATGCTGATTTCCAGGTAATTCTCCAGTGGAGCAGAGGTAACTTTGTTCATTTCAATCCTTCTAAAACTCAGTCCTGTCTTATATCTCGCATTATATAACTATTGTTAGACCACACATGGACTACTGTCTTCAAGAAATGGAGACCAGACCTAAAGAAAGACATTGTGCTTCTTGAAAGGGTCCAAAGACCGGGTAACCTGGAGATCAGCATTTAAGTAATAGGTAGTGGATATTTCAGAAGTTGAAGCTGTTTGTGCAGGGCAAGGTTTCTCAAACAGAATGGTGGAATGCAATGTGCTATTATCAGCAAAACTATGAATAGGATTTATAATCAATGGAAGAAGAGTTGCTCTTACGAAGAAAGGCTAAGTTTTGAAAATTACAGTGTCTGGAGACTACACACCTGCGAGGTGATCTGATTGAGGGTATAAAGCCTTGAATGGTTTGAGCATACTCAATGCTGATGGGATTCTTCCTGTTGCTCAGAATCGCCTGAGAGGGCATAAATTCAAATTGAGGAAAAAGTCGTAGGATAGATGTGCGGAAGTCTGCCTTTAGCCAGCAGGTGGTTGATTGCTGGAACAAACTTCCATCTGTTGTTGTAGAGGTTGATAGCTTAAATAGATTCAAAGCAGAACTAAACAGACATTTGGAGCGAGTGGAGGGATGAAATTAGAAGATTTGTTTTTTTTTGGCTGATGCTATATAAGTTTGCTTTCTTGCATCATGTGCCTTTACTAATGCTAATCCGCCTGGTGAGATCAGCAAAGGGGCTGTTGTTGTTATTTGGTTTTTAGGAGCATTAGCAACTAAGGCCATACTGCTCCGGTGCGGTGGTCATTCCCTGACCTTTCCGCATGCTCCGTATTTGGTGGTGACGGGCTTGAACCCTGGTCTAATCAAGAAACGTGTGCTATGCACTGCTGTTCCTTCCCACCTGGCTATGGAGGCGCCTCAGCAAAGGGGCATCCATATGAGGAAAGACTTTGAATATGTGGGTTGCATAGCTTGGAAATTAGGCACCTTAGACGAGACTTGATTGTGGTGTTTAAGGCTCTCAGAAGCATAAGTAAAATGAATGAGGAAAAACATTTTCACGGTTATAAACGATTCTAGAACTAGGGGCCATAAATTCAAGTTACTGGGGGAGATGTTTAGACCGAATTGCAGGAAGTCTTATTTTAGCCAGTGAGTTATAAATTACTGGAATAAGTTTCCTACATGGGTGGTAGAGGCTGATAGTTTGGGAAATTCAAAGGTCAGCTGGATAATTACCCACAGGATGAGGGAAACATAGGTTGCTTTTTCCTTTTCTCTTATTATTGTTATTTTTTTAATTTTCTTCTTATTATTATTATTTGATTTATTTTATTTTTTTTTTTTGGATGGTGCAGCATAAGCCATAGGCTTCCTTGCACCATGTGGCCATTGCTAATACTAAAATGGATTCTTCTGCAACTATGCCTATCTTTGATGACACTCTGATTTCTAAGCAAGATCATATATCTTTATTGGGGATTATTATTATTGTATAGTGCAAGGAAGCCTGAGGCTTATGCTGCACCAGCCAAAAAAAAAAATTTCCAAGTTACCCTGAGAGAGAGAGAGGAATCACCACGAAATAGAAGAATAATGATATCCAGCTCAGGACCCTGAGTGTGCCAAGCCTATACTCACCAGATGTGAGCCTATGCAAGTCATTAAGCATTTAACTCAATCACAATGTTATGGCAATTATCTTAAAGCTCTTCTACATTAGACTGACTTCTAATCTCTCTTGGCATAAGCACATTACAAATATTACTTCCTCTGCATCTAAAAAACTGGGTTTTCTCTTTTGCTCTTGGTGTTACTTTTCTTTCAAACAGCTTTTCACTCTGTACAAATTGCAAATCCACCATACCATGGAATATTGTTCCCACATCTAGGGCGATGCCCACAAAACCTCTCTAGGGCTTCTACATTCCATTCAAAAGAAGGTAATTAGGTTAATGACATCTCTATAATAACAGTCTCTCCACTCTCTGTCTCATAAACATTGTTTCTGCTGAATGCCATTTCTATAGATGCTTCCATGGGCACTGTTCTTCTGAATTGCCTTCTATAATTCCTGCTCTGTCTTCCAAAGCAATTCAAACATGTGCCACAACTAGTCAACATTCTTTTACTCACAGCTTTTCCAACTTTTCTTTTTCCTCATTTATTCATTCAACTTCCATTTTCTGGAACAACCTTCCTTCATACACATTTCCTAAAAATTACAATCTACAGAAATTAAAGTCTAATGTCAACAAGCATCTTCTTTCATCTTCTCAACCTTCAGCCAATGCACAGTACTAAATACTATAGGTAATAATACCTCTCATGTTTGGGGGTTTCATAAAAAAAAAAAAAAAAAATACATTAAGAAAAAAATATAAAGCACTGGGATTGTTCCTGTATTATATGAATAATTAACAAAAACTAATAAAATAAATATGCAATCAAATTCATAGGCTGACAAAGTAATAAAATTTCTTCAATCAAAAAGAATATTGAATAAAATGTGGAATCAATATATGAAATGAATAAGAGCTAATCCACACTGTTTCCATTTGTAACAATAACATAATGTTAATTTGTAAAAATATTATAATTTCAACTAATTAACTGTAATACCATTAAAAGTATTTGTGAAGATATTTTCAGATGATTTATTTTTCTATATTCTTACATCTCCATACCCCAAAAATAAAACAACATAAAGGCTGGTTATTATTATTTTTTTATTATTATTATTAATAGCCATATGGTGCAAAGAAGCCTGAGGCTTATGCTGCACAAGCCAAAAAATATTCCCGAGTTACCCTGAGAAAGAGAGAAATAGAAAGGAATCACCAAGAAAGAGAAGAATGATGATATCCAGCTCAGGACCCTGGGTGTGCCAAGCCCATACTCACCGGATGTGAGCCCCTGGGGTGAATATGCCTTTAAGAATATCATATTGTATATCCAAGGGCACAATAAATATTAAGTCCATGCTTGTTTGTTTGTGATTTGGTTTTTAGGAGCATTAGCAACTAAGGCCATATTGCTCCGGGATATGTGGTGGTCATTCCCTGACCTTTCCGCATTCTCCGTATTTGGTGGTGACGGGCTCGAACCCCGGTCTAATCAAGAAGCGTGTGCTATGCACTGCTGCTCCTTCCCACCTGGCTACGGAGGCGCCGCTTAAGTCCATGCTGAGCACAAAGCTCCAAGAACAGTCCATAAAGTCATAGTAGTAATAATGGCATCAACCAATAAAAAAAAAAAAACCACATACTTCACCCATCCATACCCTCCATGAATTTGTCTAGTTTTTCCTTGAATGTATTCAAACCATTCACTTCCACAACAACAAATGGAAGCCTGTTCCAACAATCAACAACCTGCTGGCTGAAGGCAAACTTCTGCATATGTTTGCAAAAGGAAGAATTAATATTATCTTATTCATTAGCATTCACATTCATCTTATTCAATCCATTCAAGGCTTTAAACAACTCAATCAGATCTCCCTACAGGAGCCTAGTCTCCAGATGCTGCAATTTGCAGAAGTGGAGCCTTTCTAGGCAAGGTACCCCCTTTGTTCCTCTCACCAATCTGGTTAGTTATTACTTGTCATTTCCCTCAGGCCGGTTATTGGACCTATTGGTCCTCCAATGACTAAAAATCAGCAATTCAATTAAATCCTCAATCACTGGCTCCTGTATCATGCTTGGTGGTGACACAACTGAAGTCACTTATCTGTTTGTTTGTTGTTTTTTTTTTTTTTTTTGTTTTTAGGAGCATTAGCAACTAAGGCCATATTGCTCCATATTGCGGTGGTAATTCCCCTGGCCTTTCCGCATCCTCTGTATTTGGTGGGCACGGGCTCGAACCCCTCATTTATATGTATTGACTCCTGTGAATTGAATTGTCCAAATGGGCTATAAAATTAAAATAAATTAAAAATTTCTGTGCTATAAAATTAAACACGCACTTTTCATATCTATAAAGTGGCTGAACTACTCAGAAATGTTTTAATTCTTGTTCTTCAAGGATTAAGAAATTTTTAGAAGTTTTTTTTTTTTTTTTTACCAAGTTGTAGCATAACCCAATGAAGTGCAAATGTTGCATTTCAGTAAAGGTGCAGATCAAATTAATATTATGAAGTGGTCCAGGCCATTTCATTAACATGATAAATTCAAATACTGCTGGTTCAAGCCAGTTTTCTCACCTGTTCAATCAGATACAGATGGTTTGGGCCAAAGCATAATCCTTTTGATTATATTTTATGAGCATATTTCCGCAAAACTAAAGAATAATGATGTAAGAAAACGTTTCACAATACGTGCCACAAGTCAAAACGATATGAAATATTTAAAAAATTGTGTGAATTCAGGACTCATTTGTAATATTTTCTTAACCTAATTTGCCTTTCTTTCTACAATACCTGAGTTTTCTTCGAAGATCGTTTTTTAACTGTCGAATGACACGAAAATTTGGTGGTCTGAGTTGAACCTCCAAAAAATTTGGATATGCTTTGCTGACCACTATCACACAATTTTGGTTTCTGTTGAGATGTCGACTTGCGTTTATTAACTTCGCACTCCAAAGAGTCATGCGGCTCTGCTTTTTCTGGATCATTTGTGCATTTGCGTTTCAGTTTCGTGAAATTGACTCTTGGCATGACTATTTTAACTGAATTTCACTGAAGTCGCAAAAATATTTCCATCATTTTCATTAGGAAGATTGGAAAATCATTCCATCGTTTTCATTGGAAAAATTAAAAAAAAAAAGATTAAAATGTTTTCAATGAAAATATTTCAAAATTATTCAAACAGTTTTATTTAAATTATTATTATAAAAACGCAAGCACATCATTTCACTTTACTTGCACTGTAAGTGATTGTGACACAAAAAACAAAGAAATCAATAACAATTCCATGCTGTCTAACACCCACATTTCACAAATCTCTAAACGTAAGACAAGCAGCAATCCGAGAACAACTGCGCCATCAGCGGTGTAATAAGGAAAAAAAATCGACTGCTACCACCATTACATTGTAACGATATACAGATTCCTTTTCTTTTGATGCTGTCTCCAATCGGAAGTTGGCAATCGCCATGCTGTTGTTAACCTACCCCCCTTTTCTTCGGGGTACGCCTGTGACGTCTATCCTGCTTCAATTTAGGCAATCAGTTAGGGCAATAATCTGACCCTCGGAAATGAGGGATTTTAGGGACCCCGGATTTGTGCGGCAACAGATCGCGTTGTGTTTTTAATGTAAAGATCGCTTAGCACCTTATTGAATTCTAATTTCCACATATAAAAGAAAACGAGAAAGGAAGCATTGAGTTTAAAGTATATTTAGCTGTTTCACACAGGCGTAGGGACGCCTTGGTATTGGGGCAGGTACCAAGGGCGCCGACAGGAGAAGGGCGCCACTAACAGGCCACATCAGTACAGTGCCAAGCTATTTCGACACCCGAGGCTAGCTGACGAAAAAGGCTCCCCTCGATGATGTCGAATCAAGATGACAGCACAGGGAGGGTGAAAATTAATATTCACACGGCCGATTCAAGCCTGCGTGCATCCTTACATCTGAGTACTTACTGCATAGCATCATAGATCTATTTGCTGTCCAGAATGTAACTTTGAATGGATCAATCAGGCGATCGCTTCATCAGCGCATGCTCGAATTCACACTAGTTCGCAATTCACGCATTGTGTACAAACTGAATAAATTATAAGTTACAGTGTTTTTGTGATTGCTATATAAACAGCTATATAAACAGGAGCGGAGATGGGAGAAATCCCCGGAGCCGTCAGACCCTCAACATACCTACCTATATAAACAGGTGTGTAAACAATTGCTATATAAACAGGAGAATATCACCAGAAAAAAACAACTCAGCCTTGTTGAAAGGGAACTTGGACCTATGACGGCCTCCTCAAATTAAGATAAACCAGACGACAATAAAATTCTCCAAACAACTCAGGTATCTAGGGGTCATCCTAGACCACAACCTATCCTTCAAAGACCACCTACAAAACATCCTAACCAAGATTAGGAAATATGCTGCCCTCGTTGCTAGGGTGGCTCGAAGGGACTGGGGCCTTGGCCGGCGTACGCTACATATCTTCTACAAAGCCATATTTATACCTATCATCACATATGCTTCTGGCGTATGGTATCAGAAGGCTACTACCGCAGCCAACCAACGTATCATCGACCCAACCCAAAGATCGATTCTACCATTTACTTCTCATGCCTGCAGCACGGTGAGCACCCATGCTTTACAGGTCCTGACCAGAGTTCTCCCCCTTAACCTAGAGATTGTGGGCAAAGAATTACTTTACCACCTGGCAAAGGGTACCTCAAGGACTTGTCTCAGACAAACAACTGACCCAGCAAATAACCGCACCGCTGAAAAGAAGAGGCTCTACGCTCACCTGCTGCAGGTGTGGCAAGAGAGATGGACAAATTCCCATACAGGGGAGATAACCAGAAAGTTTATACCTGATGTCGGCAGGGTCTACCCTAAGTTCCCAACGTGGTTCTCACCTGGACTCCATGATCCATACCTTCTCACAGGACATGGGGCCATCAATGCCAAACTTTTCCTTTTGTGAATTGAAGAGGACCCTACCTGTGTTTTCGGCGGTCTGGAGAGCTGGCAACATCTAATGTATGATTGCCAGCTTTATGACGACCTCCGCAACATCCTAATAACAAAGATCTTATATTGCCCTAGAGGACGGGAGCACAACATACTGAATACAAAAGAAGAGTACCTGGCTTTCTCCTGCTATGCCCAAGAGCTCTTCGCAAGAAGACGAGTGCTCACTGCAATGGAGCACAACTGAACCCTATACATGACAACCAGGAATAACAACTGAACCTACTTAATAAAGGACAAGAACTGACTTGACTATACTGGATGGGACCTGGTCCCATGAGTGATATCCCAAATGGGAACACCAATACCACTGAAGACCAACTGCAGCTTTCTGCTGGACATCTTGGCTCTCAAACCATGCTCCCTTACATGGTCCTATCTTTTCCTCTCTCCCCCGGCAGAGGGAGGGAACGGTATTTTCCGTCCCCTCACCTCCTTGCCACTCCTCTCTTAGCCTGGTGGGGCATGGGACTACCCCACTGATTATCTGGGGTTGCCTTCTCTATCGTCCCCATATTTCTGTCTTTCCCTCCAGCCTACTGTCTTCCCCTACTCTACCTAATACGCAAGTGTATACCCCACATAACTTAAAATTTAATAGTGATTAAATTTAATTGCGTTCACACTAAACTCATTTGGCCTTTCTACTCAATTTTCTTAACCCCCACTGAGCGAAAATTTTATTTTATTTTATTATATATATATATATATATATATATATATATATATATATATATATATATATATATATATATATATATATATATATATATATATATTTTTTTTTTTTTTTTTTTTTTTTTTTAGGTCCTAGCCACTGAAATCTCGGGAAATTAGGTGGCAGGACCTGCTAGAGTAAATATTTCAATACGAGGCCTCCACGAGGCATAGTGTGGACAACGTTGGGCCCTAGCAGGGGTCTAGGCGGCTAAATGGCCAGAAGAACAACGATACACAATACTACACTCGTACAATATCCATACACTTTTAAATCTCTGGCCTTTACAGTGAACTATTACACCCCACAATGAAAGCAACGCGGAGATGGGGGAAACCCCTGGTGCCGTTAGACATGAACATACTATACACTATACATTATATAAACAGGTAATCCTGAATATTGTGATTTATAATTTAAATAAAACCATAAAGGCCAAATTAATTTTAGACATGCCACCAAAGAAAAAAAGTGGACATGAATCGATTTCCAAGAAAACGAAAATTATATTATTCAAAAAGGACAGATGAAATAGCTAAAACAGCTAAAATTACATTGGTACTAATCATATTAAGAGCAGAAAATCTGAGAATTTAATTATCTTCGAATTTTACTTTGTAAACACAAGACGGGAATGAACCGCATTTGTCTACTAGATATATGAAAAGTGTAACTATTCAGGATCCTGCTCAGGTTGCTTACAAACTGAATAGGTATTTTTCATCTGCATTCACAAAATAGGAATTTGGGGGGGGGGGTGAAGATATCAGAAGTGCATCAAATTCTAAGGGCGCTGAATGATTTTGTGATAACTGAGACGAAAGTGGAAGAGATATTGTTAAAGCTAAATGTAAAAAAGGGGTTAACGGCACAAAATGAATCTATCCAATCATAATAAAGGCAGCAAAGAGGGTTACTTGAACCCTTAGCCATAACTATGAGAACGTCCATGGATTCAGTGGAGGTCTTTATAGACTGGAGACGAATATATCCCCCCAATTCACAGAGGAACCAAAGGGTGATGTGAGTAATTGCACACCTCTGTTATCTTGGCTTCTGTTCCAGGGAAAATAACGGAGTCACTGGTTAAAGAAGTAATGCAGGACCAACTAGACAAGAATGCAGTTCTTCAATACTTCCTATGGGTAGCAGTAATCCCAAAAAACAAAACCAAAATATTATATTAGGCTCCCGAATATTTAAATTCATATGCCGTGCTGTGTGTCTTGTGTCTGTTAATTGCGAGTGTTCTATGGTCGATTTGTCTGTTTGCTGGTTCCCCACCCTAGTTTCTGGGTGGGATAAACCTTGCTATCTAAACTCAGCCACGGTGTGAAAAAATCCCATTAAATTTTCTCGCTTCATTGACGGGATTCGAAGCCGGGCCTTTTCCACCCAGTGTGGGGGTAGGACAGTGATAATATCACTGTGCTGCCAGAGCAGACAGCAGTAATCCCAGATTAACATAATGACTGCGTGGTATCAAGGGAAGTGGGGAATGAAAAAACCTGGGTATAATTCTGCACTCAGATACGAAGTTCGCTAAACAGTGCAGACAGTCGGCATGGAGAGCTCATAGACTTTGTCAATGATATACAGGAGTTTTGGCAGTAGGGGTAAGGAGGTGATTATCCCTCTGTATAACGCAATGGTTAAGCCACAACTTGGATATTGCATATTGGTCTGGAAGTCTCAATTGTGGGATGTGAATCTGTATGAACAGGTGCAGAGAAGAGGACAAGATTGGTAAAAGGGAGCTCCCAACAGGAAGAACTTCAGTTCTACAAATTGAAGTGCCTGGACACTAGACATCTGCGAGATCTAATTGGTGCTGCAGGAATTGAAAGATTTAATAAGCTCAGTGCCGATGCATTCCTTCCTCTTGCTCAGACTACACACATGAGGGAGCATAAATTCAAATTGAGGACAGTTGCAGGATAGATGTACAGAAATTTTCCTTCGTCCCGCGGATGCTTGATTGTTGAAACAAACTTCCACCTGGTTTTGTAGAAGTACTTCGATTAAATTCAAGGAAAAACTAGACAAATTGTCATAGGAGGGGCCAGGAGATATGAGAAGCGTTTGGGTTCTTTTTGCTGATACCACATAAGAGTGCTTTCCTGCATCATTTGACACTGTACTTAGTCCTGCCATGTACTTCGTATTAGTAATATTTAGTATTAGTAATACTTAGTATTAGTAATTTGCTATTAGTAATTCAACATTGCCCTGTACTCAGTATTAGTAATGCTTAGTATTACTAATACAGTACTGAGTATAGGGCAATGTTGAAAAATGTCGCGAGTTTGGAATGAAACTGAGAGTGTCTGAAATTCTGCGAAGACACAATAGGTACATTCAATACAGATAGGGAGAGATTGCGCAAGGCACATACTGTAGAGTAGATTTTTCTCAACGTGGTCTGTGCTTGTTAACAGGAGAAAATGATTTTAGAGTGGTGGGTTACAGTTATATAGAAGGGGTCCAATACTTGCTGATGCTATCAAGACAGTTTTAGGGTGCTCAGATAGGAGAATTAGCATTAGCATTAGTAGAGGCATATGATGCAAGAAAGTAAACTTATACAGCATCAGCCAAAAAAAAAAAAAACCCCTTCCCATTTCACCCATCCATTTGCTCCAAATGTTTCTTTAGTTCTGCCTAGAATTTATTTAAGCTGTCCACTTGTACAACGACAACGACAGATGGAAGTTTGTTCCAGAAATCAACCACCCGCTGTCTAAAGGCAAATTTCCGCACATCTATTCTACAACTGTCTTTCCTCAATTTCAATTAATGTCCCCTCACGTGATTAATCTGAGCAAGAGGAAGAATCGCATCAGCATTGAGCTTGCTCAAACCATTCAAGGCCTTATACATCTCAATCAGATCACCTCACAGGTGTCTAGTATCCAGACACTGTAACTTGCATAACTTAAGCCTATCTTCGAAAGAGCAACTCTGTTCCATTCACTAATCTTGTTGTCCTTCTCTGTACTCGTTCTAGCAGTTCTACATCCTTGCTAAAATAGGCCTCCAGACCTGTATACAGTACTCAAGGTGTGGCCTGAGCATTGCCTTAAATAAGGGGAAAATCACCTACTTATCCCTACTAGAAAAATTCCTGTTTTCTAGTAGGGATAAGGTATATTGACAAAACACCATGAGCTACTCTTGCAGACCGTCTGCCCTGCTCAGAAAACTTCATATCTGACTGCACAATTAACTCCAGGTCCTTTTCATTCTGAGTGTAGTACCACACAGTTGATACGTTACTCTGAGGTTACTGCCATCCCTATGCAGGACTTTACATTTGTCAATGTTAAACTTCACTTGCCACGTCTCAGCTCATCTGCTCAACTTTTCTAAATCCTGTTGCAGTAGCGTACTGTCATTAGTGTCATTAACAAACCTGCCAACCTTCATATCATCTGCAAACTTAGACATTAAGGCTGATATACCGTCATCAATATCATTAATAAATAAAGACAACAATGGACCCTGGTGGATCCACTAATAACATTAGTCCACAAAGAGCAGTGCCCATTGATTACCACTCTTTGTCTTCTGCCACTTAACCATCCCTTTATCCATAGCAGCAATTTGCCCCAATGCCACACTGTTCCAATTTGTACAGCAGTGTTTTATGTGCAACAGTATCAAAAGCCTTCCTAAGATCGAAGTATATGATATCAAAATTATTCTTTGTATCCATCCAGTTCCTTTGTGACCAATCAAATCATAGTAGCAATCAAATTGGTCAGACAAGAGAAAACTTCCCCTTAATAAACCCATGCTGTGTCTGAGCTATAACTGACGTCTTGTCTAGATGATCATGCAGTGCTTCCTTGGCCAGTGTCTCGATTAATTTCCCCGGAACAGAAGTTGATCCTCCTTTGTGAATTGGGGTCACATGTGCACATCTCCAATCCATGGGTACCTCCTCTAAATCCAAAGATGTTCTCATAATTATGACTAAGGGTTTGCTTGCTTACTTCCTTCGCTGCCTCCCTTAATACAACAGGATAGCTCCCATCCGCGCCAGGTGCCTTCAGTTAAAGAACGGTACACTTCAACAATAAAAATGAAAAAGACCTGGGGGTAATTGTGCAGTTGGATATGAAGTTCTCTGAGCAATGCATACAGTCTGCCAAGACAGCTCACGGAGCTTTGTCAATGATATTCAGGAATTTTGGTAGCAGGGATAATGAGGTGACTCTTCCATTGTTTAAGGCAGTGGTTTTCATCCGGGGTGCCGCAACAGCATTCCAGGGGTACCACGTAATTTGGGTTTAAGTTACTTAAACTTATTATTATTATTTTAATTTATATGTTTATTTCATTATAAAAAGGTGTACGGTATCTTTTTAATTTTGTGGTAATCTATAATTGATGTTTACTTAGTACCTCTATATATTTTTTAATATTATATATATATATATATATATATATATATATATATATATATATATATATATATATATACAAAGAGAGAGAGAGAATCGGATCTAACAGGTTGAAAATTGATTAGGGATGCCCCAAAATAAAATAAATGACTTGGGGATGCCGTTATTAAAAAAAGGTTGAAAACCACAGGTTTAAGGAAATGACCAGGCCACATCTTGAGTGCCATATAGGTCTGGAGGCCTCATTTTAGGAAGGATGTGGAGCTGCTGGAACGAGTACAGAGAAGGACAAATAGATTGGTGAGCGGAACAAGGAGGTGCTTACCAAGAAATCCTTCAGTTCTGCAAAATGCAGTGTCGGGAGACTAGGTACCTGCGAGGTGATCTGATTGATATGTTTAAGGCTTTGAATGGATTGAGCAAACTCAATGCTGATGAGATTCTTGTTCTTGCTCGGACCACATACATGAGGAGGTACAAATTCAAATTGAGGAAGGATGTTTGCAGAACAGATATTTGGAAGCTTTCCTTTAGCCAACGGGTGATTGATTGTTGGAACAAACTTCTATCTGTTGTTGTTGTGGATGTTGATAGCTTAAATAAATTCATAGAACTAAACGAACTGTTGGAGGGAATGAATGGGTGAATTGGCAGTTGTCGTGTGTTTTTTTTTTTTTTTTTTTGTATAAGCATCTGGCTGATGTTGCGCAAGCTTTATTTCTTGCATCATTGCAGTTGCTAATGCTAATGTTGGACCACCTAGAGAGAGAGAGCATTTATACGGCATTCATAGCATGGATATAAGCAACTTAGGCTATATGGAGCCGTATATATTGTCTATAAATTGCGTGTTCAGTGTTGTCGATTTCCTGTGGCTTTACCGGACGAAAAACACGAATTTCTGTGTTTTTCGTCCGGTAAAGACCATGAAAAGACCATGCTACCCTCCTGAAACCAATAACTCAGCCTCGTTGTGAAAAGGCCCATAAAAATTCTTCATCATGGACGAGATTCGAACCTAAAATGTTTTCCATTTTGTGTGGGGAGGGCGCCGATTATACCAACTGTGCTACACGCGAGGGCGGAGGTCTTGCCTAATCAATCTGATTGGATACCACCGGTGTGCAAAATTTAAGGACCATTCAGGTTTTCATCTGTAGCTTCTCATAGGAGTGGCCTGGACATGGGAAAAGCATACCAAAGGAACCTCGTGAGGTACAGAAATGATGAAGGAAACAATACCGACACAACAACGGAATAAAACGGTACAGAGGGACTTTATTCAAAAATGCCAACATAGCACTGGCTGCCATGATACAGATGCATCACTGCCAATGATGGAACAAAGGGAAGAGGTGGTCCTCAGTAGGAGATATGGCCACCCCTAATGTCAATGCAGGCTTTGCACCGCCTGTCCATACTTAGAACAATGTTGTTAATAAGTTCTTGCGGTAACATCGTCCATTCCTCTGTCAGCGCCATCTTCAGTTGGTGAACATTTTCTGGTGGGTGTGGACGTGCCGCCAGGCGTCTCCTCAGAGCGTCCATATGTGTTCGATGGGATTTAGATCGGAGGGAACGGGCAGGCCAATCCATACGAACAATGTCCTCACTTTCCAAACGCATATCAACAGCTGCAGTGCGATCGGGTGTGGAGTTATCATCCATAAACACAAACTCGGGGCCAATGGCACATTGGAACAGACGCACATGGGGAAGGATTACCTCAGTACAGTAGCGTGCACGAGTTACAGTACCACCTTCCAATATCTGGAGTTGTGCACGTCCATCCAAGATAACGCCTCCCCAGATGAGAACACCTCGACCGCCATATATCGATCCCTTTCAGTGATTTTTTCGGGACGATACCGTGTGCCAACCTCTCGCCAGATTAGCTGACGTCCAGAAACGCTGCTGAGACTGAATCTATTCTCATCAGTAAAGAGTACCTTAAGCAAAGATTTTGTGATGGTAACCTTTAGAAATAGTGTACGTCCTTAAGTTTTGCACACCAGTGTATGACACAGTGACAAAGGAACTGAATGCAAAATATAATTTTGACATCATATACTTAGATTTCAGAAAAGCTTTTGATACTGTTCCACATAAAATATTTAAAAGATTGCTGTATAAACAGAGCAATGTGGTAGTAAGAGCAATTACTGCTGTGGATACAGTGACAGTTGAGTGAGAAGACAAAGATTTGTGAACAATGCACATTACTCTCATAGAGAAATGGTATTCGTAGGGTTCTTCAGGGTACAGTGCTGGTCCGTTGTTAGTTTCGTATTTAGTAATGATATAGTAGTAGTAATAGAATTCGCCATATAGTACAACAAGGAAGTTACAGGATTTTGCTGCACTGGCAAAAAACCAAGTAGATAAGAAAATACAAATTATGTGCTTCTGTGCTTCCCTCCTCACACAGGTACGTATCCAGTTGACCTTTGAATTTATTCCAATTGCCATCGTGAACTACCTGCACGGGCAACTTATTCCAGCATCAACGACTCGCTGGCTAAAAGAAAACTTCCCACAATCTAATCTAAACCTCAACCTCTGTGGTTTGAATTTATGACCCCTAGTTCTGGAATTCTTTATAACAGTGAGAATTCCACCTTCATTCATTTTAGTAATCCCTCTCAGAGCCTTATAAACCTCAATCAGGTCACATCTGAAGTATCTGATTGCAAAGCTCTGTAGCAACATATTCGCAGTCTTTCCTCATACGGTCGTCCTCCTGCCGATCTCACCATTCCAGTCTTTGGACCCTTTCAAAATGCTGAATGTTTTTCAGATGAGATCTCCATACTTGAACACAGTATTCCAAATCCGGTCTTACAATTCCCTTATACAGTGGGACTATCTCTACAGGACAATGTTCGATAAATTATCGATAGGACAATACTATGGACTTTACTCCCTACCTGTTTAGACTGTTCAGAAAACGCCATATCTGCCAGTATTGTAACTCCTAGATCCCTTTACTCCTCCACTGTTTTTAATTCAATCCTACCAAGTGTATAATTTATTTTTGGGTTGATATTCTCCAAGTGTAAGATATTACATTTAGCAGAATTAAAACATAGCTGCCAATTTTCTGACCATCTTTAAAGTCTATTCAAGTCATCCTGAAGGAGCGCTGCTTGGCAAATTTTGACATCGGACCTTCTATCCCTACGGCGATATCATTTATGAAAATGAGAAACAACAGTGGTCCAATACCGATCCTTGAGGAAACTGATGAAGGCTTATCAAGTTTGATATCTAAGTTTGCAAATAATATAAAGGTTGTATGGGGGGGGGGTAAATCAGGGTATGCTACTGCAAAAATATATGGAGAAATTAGACAGATGGGCTGAGAAATGACAGTGAATTTTAACACTAACAATCGCAAGATACTACATATGGGTAGCAGTAATCCCGAATAACACACCAAGGATGGTACCACACTCAGGGTAGCGAAGAATGAATCAGACTTGAGGCTAATTGTGCAGTCAGACACGAAGTTTTCTGAGCATTAAGCATAGCTCTTGGAGTTTTATCAATGAATGTAGGAATTTTGTAAGCAGGAATAAGATGATTATTCCATTATATAAGGAACGGTCGTACCACATCTTCAGTACTGCATTCAGGTTTAGAGGCCTCATTTTAGGAAGAATGTGTTTCTGTTGGAACGGGTGCAGAGAAGCCAACGAGATTAAGGGAGAAACAAAAGGTGCTCTTACGAGGAAAGTCTTCAGTCCTGCAAGCTGGTGTGCCTGGAAACTAGGAAGTACAAGATCTGATTGAGGTGTTTAGCGCTTTGAATAGATTGGATAAACTAAGTGCTGATGGAATCCTCCTTCCTCTTGCTCAAGCTGCATACACACACACGCACTCACACACGAGGGGGCATGAATTCAAATTGAGGAAGGATGGTTGAAGGATCGATGCGCCGAAAGTTGCCTTCAGCCAGTGAGTAGTTGATTTTTGTAACAAACTTCCATCTGGTGTTACACCAAAGGGAAGTTTATAAGCATACTTTCTTGTATCGTTTGCATTACTAATACTACCTGAATACTCCTCCAGGGGTGGGATAAGTATTGCTGACATTTGGCTTGACAAATGCGGGGGCATCACGCCATAAGGCGACCTGACTTTGTGAGCACCTGACCACAATTTTTCCTCATTTCCCGAGGCTGGCGGGGTGAGCTCCCCACACCTCAGGAACACTGTCCTTATCCCCTTCCTACGTTCTTTAATTCGGATGATGCCTTCTTTCCTCATCCTCCCTTCCCAAACCCCCCACTTTTCACTCCATCTACCCCTCTCATCCTCCCACCTCTTATGTCAGAAGATGCCTTCCTTCTGCATACTTTTTTCCCTCCTTACTATATCTCAACTTTTCAGGCTGTCACCCCTTACTCTTCTTTTACTTTTTTTAAATTTATCTATTATATATTTTATTTTATTTCATTTTATTTTTTATGGCCCTCCGTGGAAAGCTCAGGCTACCTCGAGGGTCAGCCAGCCAGAGTTCTCTTCCTACTACCCTGGCCCGGCTGCTCGTGCCAGTGACGATAACTAGCGGCCTATGGTGCTCCACTGACCCTAGGCTAAGTGGTCAGATGAACAACATAACCCACACTAAACAAGCCAGAGAATAATGGTCAGCCTGGCTGCCTCCTAGTGGTGTGTGCGGGCAACGTGGAGTCCCACCAGGGGCCCTGCAGCCAAATACCAGGACACACAACAGAATCTAACATAATATGTCATACACAACACTTTTCTGGCATTTACAGTAGTACTGTATTCCTTCACAGCGAACATATGGTGCAGATGTGGGAAACCACAGATGGCACCTGACCCTAATACTATGCACACTATGCACTATAAACAAACACGAACATACACTATCTGGCCTTGACAGAGTACTGTTTTGCTTCACAAGAGATCGAAACGCGGAGTTGTGGTAAGCCACCGGTACCGTTTGTCAAATAACACTGTCACTACTACTAATATTAGAAGAGCCAATGCAATTAGTCGAGCGAATATGGCAGATTCGCTAGACTAATTGCACTAGGGACGGATCACAAAACTATTTAGCCAAACGTTACCTTCAACACAATTAAAGCTACTAGAAAGTTTCTCTCCTGGCCACGTTCTTCTTCTTACTTCATTACCAGACATGACTCTTTAAATGCAAAAGTGTAAAAATTATTATATTAGGGCCACCCGTAACTTCTTACATTTATATATTATGTCTATAAATTGCGTGTGTTCTCTGGTCGATTTGCCAGTTTGCTGGACGAAAAAACTCCAGTTTCTGGGGAGAAAAACTTTGCTATCTACGCTTGAGACCGACTAACTCAGCCACGGAGTGAAAAAAGCCCATTAAAGTTCCTCGCGTCATCAACGGGATTCGAACTCGGGCCTTTTCCACCCTGTGTGGGTTGGACGGTGACGATACTACTGTGCTACACGCGCAGACTAATGCAAAGGTGTATTTTAATCTCGCTAATAATGATGTGTGGTGCCATTGAGGATTGCGCCCACGTTCCATTTAATTGCTCCTCTTATAGTATCTACGCCTTCCACGCCATCTACTTGAAAGGCTGTTCGAACAGCTCACTCAGGGATATGAACCAATCATTATCCGAAACCAGTAAATTTCCCTGCACTTCCAAGTTTTTGCTAAAAGAGCATTTACAAGAGGAGCTGCCCTCTTAAATCCTCATTTAACGTCTTAACTACTCGCTGGTGGTAAATGCTCTGTTTATCAAGATCACTTTACATTACCTCTCAAGCCAATAACTTGTTTCAGCTTGCTTAACCACACCAAAATAACGCAGCATAAGAGAACACTAAAGCAAAGTCGCACTTTTGGACTCTCATCACAAATATAAAATCCAGTCAAATAATCTATGTGGAATCCTCAAATTCCAATCTGCAGCCAGTGCTACTTTAATTATTCTTGAACTCATTCTCGCCTGATTAACTCCATGTTATCCATGGCTCTCCTGCCTGACTTCGTTTTATTTATTTTTTCATAATTATTTTCATTTTATTTTTAGGGAGAATTTCCTTGGTGATATTTGCTTTGTTGCCGCCAGGTTGAGCTCGGATGACAAGCAGGGATTTTTTTTTTTTTTTTTTTTTTGGAGGAAGAGGGGAGATCTTGGAGATCCCTAGAAATATAGATTTTTATTTATTTATTATTATTATTTTCTTTATTTATTTATTTTTGTTGTTTTACAATCAGTGACATATTGACATATATGACCCGCCACCTCGTATCAATGTCGGGAATCAGGAGGTAACAATTTTTCTTGTTAGTTTAGTTTAATTATTATTATTATGCTTCTTTATTTTATTTATTTTTACTCTTTTTTAGCTGTTTCGTTGTCTTAATTGTCAAAAATGATAAGAACAGTAAAGTAAAGAAGAGAATTTTTACAGTTAAGAAAATTGCTTGCTGCTTCTTGGTTGCAAAGTGGCCAGTAAAAACATCGTGAAATAACTCACGTTTACTTCGCAACCAAACCGACTGGCTCAAGCCAGAATTACACACTGCACATGGACTAGAGTTCGGGAGCGGCCCTACATTAAAGACATACACACGTGACATGTATGATTTTTCATACATGTCACGCAGAAACCAACCTGCTTGAAAATTAACTGTCATACGCTTAATGTACTAGCATTTACTGACAACTTTATAGTATGATTTCAAATAGCATAGAAATGCTGTTTTTGTTGTCAAAGAAAAAACTTTCTTTTAGGGTTATCACAACAGCAGCAGACTGGGATTAAAAATTCTATCACAAGGTTTATTTAGAGACATCCAAGATAACAACTCCAAATTACAGTATTTCAATAAAAAAGACAAATAAATGGAATGAGTAACATTTAGTACAAAATGTTTATTTTCTATCATTTCAACAAAAAATTTGTTCGGCCATCAACAGTTAAAATAATAATGTGTTTTTTTTTTTTCTGTTTCATTTCTCCTCAAAAAGAAACAGGGCCAAATGAGACCTGAAGTATAATAGTGTTCAAGTACACTCTCAATTTAAAATTGTCACAATATTTGCTATATTAAAAATAAATTTATCATACATGTAACATCTAATATTGGTCACTACGGCCCCATCAACTGACTGAACTAACAGCACCGAGCAAAATATATCTATGACCTGCCTAACTATTTACATCTCCTGGAAACCATAAATAAAAATAAAGAACACTGCATATTATTTTGAACACAGTTGACATTTGAGATGGGAATGGAGATATTTACACTCCTTTAAGAACTTGTGTTTTGAAGACTATTACTTGAAATTCGCCAAAGTTCACTTTAAATAACATTAACTCTTTAAAAAAAAGTAAGGATATAAAATTAAAATATTTTATTTTCATCAGTCTTCATCAGCAAATCTAGTATCTTAGATGTGGCTTGCATCTAAAAAAGTGGCAGCGGTATTGACAGACTTAATCTTCAATTTTTAGCCAGGAATTATATAAGATTTTTTGCATGACCTCTTCTTCTCTGTTAGTATTTGCATAAAAAAAATTGGTGTTGTTTTTTTTTTTTTTTTTAAGGCATCGGCGTCGTTAATATTTAAATCGTAACTTTATCGAAAACTTCAACAACCAGAAAATTAGTCTCTCTCTATCATTTTTAAAGGGCTCCTTAGCTTAGAACGGGGAGGAAAGATTTACATATAATGACGTTATATGTAAATCTTATGTATAAAAAAGGGGAAAGTAGGAAAAATGGAAACGTTATTATATTGTGCGAATTACGTGAAAAAGGGTTAACCTAACAGATGCTACCACAAGAAAAAGCTTTAATAAAAGTTTTAAAATAACCATGTCCTTATTACGGCCTTCCTTCGTTTCCAAGCTTTCAAACATGTTTAAGCACGACCTCCGTATCCAAAAGAAACCCCCATCAACATGATTACAAGATCTGAAGAAATGGCAAATCTTTGCGTTAGATCACGAACTGGAAAAACTCCAGTTCTACCGAAAGTTGTTGCATAGAGAGCCGAATCTATCGATAAAAAGGCTGCCTCCAGTGCTTACAACACCTTAGCGCGCATATAGCTTCTCAACTTTTAATGTTCCTTGAAGAACTGTCGGAAGGTTCTTCGAATTTACATGCACCAATACCCTATAGAATAACAAGGGCGCATCACATCCTATTTGCAGATAAGCTTAAAAGCTTGGTCTTGCTCAGTGGATGCTAAATAAAAAGAGAAAAAAACAAAAACATGTTTGTGGGCGTCTGTCATTTTTCGTTTAATGGGGCGGCGAACACTCATAATTGTCGCATTTAGATATCAAATCCCCATATCAGATTCATGAATCTGATATGGGGATTTGATATCTAAATATCAAATTCTCTCTCTCTCTCCATTCTACACAGGTGACTGTGGAATGTGATTTCACCGCTTCATTTATCTTTAGACCATAATCGTTCTAAAGCTCACTTTAATGAAATGGAAATCACAATCGTTACAAGGCAATACTAAAAATCCTGTAAGAAGAAGGGATTATATGGTGTTTATGAGGGAGCTAATGTCTACAGGATACAAACTTCATGCATGATGGAGCACCAACCATATCGCTCGACCATTTTCTACTGTACTGCACGTGATAAAAAAAAAAAAAAAAAAATCGACAGGAATTTTCCAATGCTTGGCTTCACATTCTCCAGACCTGCACATTTTTGGCTTTGGGGATATTTGAAATGCCAGGTTTACAGAGACAATCTGTTCCTTACCATATTTTTTAATAATAGATAAGGAATTTATAACCACGCAGCTTTGTGCATTAGCAAGTTGTAAACTTAACGTTTGACATTCTTGTTTGAAAACGTCTGGGTTCAAGTCCCATTGTAGACTAGAATTCTTGAAGGCTATTTCAATTTGTAATTGGCCTTTCCCAGGAGAAGGCGTAGGGGTTCCCTGTGATGTATTCAGAGTTTCTTAGTCCCTGTACAACATGTAATGTGCTTGTACACACACACACACACATTGAATTTGTGTGTATGTGTGTGTGTGTGTTAAGCGCCGAAACAACTCACAGATTATTAAATACAGATTGCCAACTTCAGCAACTTGTTTGCAACGCCTCGCGTGACATACTGACTAAATGCTCATTTCTTTTGTGTACTTAAGGGATGGTCGTATCACAGTTTAATATTTACTAATCTGAGGATCGTATATTTTGCGAATATGAATACATTACACTGCCTATTTTCGAAAAAAAGGGGGGTGATATTTCTGGAGCAGCCAGTCAACTGATGTGGTGGAACAGAAATTGAGTAAGTACAAGGAGACAAAAAACAAACTACGCTGCAGCAGTCTTTAGCTCACTGCATTCACTGTGTAGCCACGGCAAACCGCGCTCCGGTGGCTACAGTACCTACAGTATTAGGCGTAGTCGTAGGTCATCATACAGCCCTAGAACAACCTATATACCGTGATGACCGGTGGCGCTTTTATAATACCATGGACGTTTATAGCAGTTGACTAAAATCTATAGAAGCAACTAAAGCTATGGGCAGTCAGTATAATATGTCTCTAATTGCATGTGTTCTTCGGTCGCTTTGCTGTTTTGATGGAAGATAACCCGAGTTTCCAAGAGGAAAAACTCAAGTGCAATCATCGTCTAAAATCGAGCTACTCAGCCACATTTGTGAAAAAGAGCATAAAATTTCAGATTTGTGAAAAAGAGCATAATTAACGAAATTCAAGGTTGGATATTTTTAATCTGGTGTGTGAGGACGATGATTATAATGCCATATATACTACATGCAAGAGCCCACTGCACCGTATAAGATTAAATAAGATCCAAACTCTTAAAACACAAATCTAACAATTGCAACGAAGAAGGTCGTCTTCAAAATATTTTGTAACTCTGTTCATCTGTCTAAAATATTTAAATGAAAGTGAAAAATAAAATTTTACTTTTATTTTTCACTAACAGAAATTATTATATCTTTGTTCCAAATCCAGTCTTTAAGTGAACATGAGTCTTCGTGAGAAACAATATTCAGTTTGGTTAAAAATTAAGACTACTCACCACGATATAACACAATTTGCTTTACAACGAGAGGCAGCTTAACTACAAGGGTAGGATAAGTTGTGCCTGTTGACTCAATTCGGTGAATAACTGAGATAAAATTAAAAGAAAAAAAAAAGTAAAGGAATCTCCAAAATGCCCTCTTTCAGTTGATGTTTTATTTTTCAGTATAACTCCTCCCCACCACTACAATACACTTCTCCCCAACCATTTTTTCATTCCGTCAACGATGAATTCCGAGTCTCTATTTTTGATTCATTATTATTATTATTATTATTTTTTTTTTTCACTGCTGGCTTCACTGCATCGTCAAATTCATAATGGCTGTCTTTTCAAGTTCTGTTTCATGACTGGAAAGAAATGGAAATCTCAAGGTGCGAGATAAAAACTGTAGGGTATGGAAAAACAAAGAACTTTTATTCCAAAGTCTGGCGTGTGGCCAAACGTTGTCGTGATGGCATGACTGGTTCAGCGTTGCCGTACACTCGAATCACTCTCGTCCTAAGATTCCTTATTGCCTCAATATACCGCTGCAAATTGACTGTTTCTCTCCCCAAACCCCAAGAAAATCGGTCAGGTAAACATGATGTGTCTCCTCAAAACATGGTAATCATAATCTTGTCGGAAGATACTTGTCTTAAAACTTTTTTGGTCGTGAGGAGTCGTTGTGACGATATTCCATGGATCGCCTCTTCTCTTCGAGATAAAAATGGTGGACCAATGTCTCATCCTCTGTAACGATTCCATACAAAAATCCACTACCTTTGTTGCGATACCTGGTCAATAACTGCTGGCAAATCCAAACTCTTTCAGCCTTCATCTCCACAGTCAACATTCAAGGAATTCATGCGGCACAAATTTTTCGATAACCGAGAAGTCAGTAG